>NC_051075.1:82469412-82519412 GCF_004664715.2 Peromyscus leucopus
GCTGACCCCCACCTTAGACTACTGACAATATTCGAGAGGGTGCTTAAATTGGCCTACTCTGGTGATCAGATGACTGAATACCCTAATTATCATCATAGAGCCCTCATCCTAGGACTGATGAAAGCAGATGCAGAGATTCACAGCTGGGAGCCAGGCCGAGCTCCAGGAGTCCAATCTATGAGAAAGAGGAGAGAGATCATGGTGGGAAAATGTACAGAGATAGCCAGACAAACTAGTGGAAATGCAAGACTGTGATCCAATAGCTGAGGAGCCCTCATGGTACTGGACTAGGCCCTTTGGATAGGCAAGACCATTGTTTAGCTTGAACTGTTTAGGGGGTCTCCAGACAGACAGTGGGATCCGACCCATCCCTGATGCATGAGCCAGCTTTTTGGAGCCCAGTGTCTACGGTGGGACACTTTTTGCAGCCTTGGTGCAGGGAGGAGGGCCTTGGACCTGCCTCAACTGAATGTACCAGGCTCTGCTGATTCCCCAAGGGAAACCTTGCCTTGGAGGGCGTGGGAATGGGGGATGTGGGTTTAAGGGGAAGGCTGGGGGGCAGGAGGAGGGAGGTGAGGGGAATCTGTGGTTGATATGGAAACTGAATAGAAAAATCTCTTAATACTAATAAAAAAGTAAAAAAAGAAAAAGGAAAACAGATTGGTCTCAGGGGAAAAAAGTACCATAGAGATAATTTTTGTTGACTATCTACATAATAATTTTTGCTGGACGTGTGTCTACTCTTAAGTGGACACAATATGCCCAAGGAGACTCCATTGGTGAACAATAGTTTCTCTTTGCAAGCAAAGTGTCAATTGTAGAAGCTTTATCATTTGGGGTGAGAGCCTGTGTCCATGTCCCTCTGTTAACACTGGTACCCCATCCGGCTTGACTTGGTTCAGGTCCTCTGCATGCTCAGTCTCTGTGAGTTTATACATGCATCCATCAATCCTGTTGTGTCTAGAAGACACTGCTTCCTTAGAGTCATCCACCCCTTCTGTCTCTTACAATCCATTCAGTTTTAAAATTCTTTCTCATGAATAAGAACTATCTATGAAGTTAGATGCCTCACACTATTCTCAGCACCTGTTGGGCCTCTCTGACCATGACCTCATAGGGAGTTATCATGTGCCCAGCACAGTGGTGTTCCATTAATAATTCATACCCTCTGTGGGCAGCACTGTCCATACATGCAGGTGCTTCTGTCCAAAGACTCACATGTCAATAGAAAATACAAATCTTATCCATGTGCTTTTGACACAGCTTTCTGAAAGCACATATCTCACATAACTGTAGAGCACAATCAGAACAACCACTGAGAATATACTAATAACGAAATGACAAGTTTATCTACATCTCACTAATTTTTCCTACAATTTTCTTAAATTTGTTATTCTTGATAACAGTACTATAACAGCAGATCCATAAAAGCACACCAAAATTTGAACACAAAATTGTTCCATCAACAAAAGAAAGTATCAAATACAAAACTAGGAAACTATGAACTGTTCATTATTTCCAGACTTTTTGTTATAGAAATAGCATTATAATTTATGTTTCCCTTATTCCATAGTCTACGTTGCTCACTCCCAGAATCTCTACTTTTATTTGTTATGCCATATGGATTCTATATCATTTACAGATATATGTTTATTTACCTTTCATGACTCATTTCAATATGGCATATATATATATATATATATATATATATATATATATATATATATATAAACAAACCGACTGCTGTCTCCCCTTGTTCCTCTCCCCCAATCCCTACCCCCATCTCCCTTTGTTTCCCATTAACTCCTCCATTTCTATTTAGAGGAGAACAGGCCTCTCCCATAGATATCAACAAAACATGGCATATCAAGTTGATGAGGCAAGTTAGTATGAGGAATATGATCCCAAAAGCCAGCAAAAGAGTCAGAGACAGCCCTTGCTCCTAAGTTTAGGATTTCCACAAGAAGACCAAGCTACATACACAACTGTAAATTATGCATAGGGTCTAGGTAAGTCCGATGCTGGCTCTCTGGTTGTCTGTTAAGTCTCTCTGAGCATCTCTGATGCCAGGTTAGTTGATTCTGTGGTTTTTTTAATGGTGGCCTTGATCCCTCGGGCACCTACAATTCTCCCTCCCCCTCTTCTGAAGTATCGCCAAATTTGCCTAATGATTGACTGCGTGTCTCTTCATCTGTTTCCATCAACTGCTGGAAGAATTCTCTCTGATGACATCTGGGCTAGGAATCAGTCTATGAGTATAGCATAATACCATTAGAAATCATTTCATTGTTTTTTTTTTTTTTTTTTTTTTTTTTTTTTTTTTTTTTTTTTTTTTTTTTTTTTTTGCCAGTCCCGTTTGGTTCTATTCTAGGCTTCAGGCTATCCACCCTCTGTGTCCTGGCCCTCTAAGCAGTGTCAAGGTTGGGCTCCCTCTTCTGACATGGGGTCTCAGGCTGGACCAATCATTTTTCTATCCTCCCACAATTGCTCTGCCACCCATACCCTAGCACGTCTTATAGACAGGACAAATTATAGGTGGAAGGTTTTGTGGATGTGTTGATGACTCATTCCTTTCACTTAAAATCTTACCTGGTTACAGGAGATTGTCAGTTCAAGCTCTCCATCCCTCATTGTTAGGAGTTTCAGCTAGGGGTCAGCTTCACAGACTTCTGGGAATTTCCATTGTGCTAGGTTTCTAGCTTATCCCCGAGATGCCCCATCAATTCCAGTTGTTTCTCCAAGTACTCTCTCCCTCCATCCTTCCCACACTTGATACATCCCGTTCATGTCCCACTTAAGCCCCACCTCCACCATGATGACTATTTTATTTCCCCTTCCCATGGAGATCCATATGATCCCCCTTTAGCTCCCCTTAGCAGCTATGAGTCTGTGGATTGTAGCGTGGTTATCCTTTACAGATCATATTCATTCATGAGTGAGTACATACCATGATTGTCTTTCTAGGTCTGGGTTACCTCACTCAGAATGATTTTTCAAGTTCCATCCTTTTACCTGGAAATTTCATGATGTCATTGTTTTTAATAGCCGAGCAATACTCCATTGTGTATATGTACCACAATTCCTTTAACAATTCTTTGGTTGAGGGACATCTAGTTTGTTTCTAGTTTCTGGCTGATATGAATAAATCAGCTATGACCATAGTTGTGAAAGTGTTCTTGTGGTAGGGTGGAGTATCCTTTGTATATATGCCCAGGAGTGTAGAGCTGGGTCTTGAGGTAGATTGTTTTCCAATTTTCTGAGAAACTGCTATATTGATTTCTGAAGTGGCTGTACTTGTTTTTCACTCTCACCAGCAGTGGAAGAGTGTTCCTCTTGCTCCACATCCTCAACAGCATGAGCTGTTCCTTGTATTTTTGATCTTAACCATGCTGACAGTTAGGTGTTAGATGGAATCTCAGAGTCATTTTAATGGCTAAGAATGTTGAACATTTTTTAAGGTGCTTCCCCACCATTTGAGATTCCTCTGCCGAGATTTTATATATCAATATATATGTATGTATTCTATAATGAGGGTAAAACTTGGGTTCTTGTGCATGTCAAACTTTCCTACCACGCTGTCCCCAGCTTAGTTTTGTTACTGTAATTTAATGTATACTTTGCTATTCATTGGCCTTTACAGTAATTCCTCTCATCAAATTGTAATTTTTATTTTTTAAACCTTTATGAAATTATTGTTTAATATTTGGTAAGATAAATAGTAAAGAGTGCGTGTAAAAAAGCACAAAAATAACTATGGTTATGGAATTTTATTACAGACACATAATGAATAATATTTAATGAAATCATGATCCTCACTACTTCATTTTCTCTCAGACATTTGCACCATTAACTGCTGCCCCAAAGGCTCACACATCAGAGCATAAGATATGCAGGAAGATATGCAAATATGGCCTTCCTCTGCTCATGAAAACCAGCCCTGCCCTGACCCTGCAGTTCAGGCAGAGAATTCTAGCCTTGCTTTACCATTTGGTGATTAGCACTGGAAACAGAACATTCAACATGGGATTGGGGCTGCACTGGGTTTTCTTTGTTGTTCTTTTAAAAGGTATTTTATGGAAAAAAAGGGATACTGAGTGAGTGTACAAGAGTGTGAGAGACAGTAGACATGTGTGACAGTTTCTTGATCAGGATCCTCTCTCTCTGCAGGTGTCCATTGTGAGGTGCAGCTGGTTGAGTCTGGTGGAGGATTGGTGCAGCCTGAGGGGTCATTGAAACTCTCCTGTGTAGCCTCTGGATTCACCTTCAGTGACTATGCCATGTTCTGGGTGCGCCAGGCTCCAGGGAAGGGTCTTGAATGGGTTGCTAGCATAAGCAGTAAAAGTTACAATTATGCAACCTACTATGCTGATTCAGTGAAAGGCAGATTCACCATTTCCAGAGTTGATTCCCAAAGCATTGTCTACCTGCAAATGAACAATCTTAAAACTGAGGACACAGCCACTTATTACTGTGCAAGGCACAGTGAGGAGTCTTCAGTGTGAGCCCAGACAAAAACTTCCCTACCAGGTACCCATGACCAGCAGGGGGCTCTCAGCACAGCCAGAGCCCATGTCAGTTTAGATGAAGGTTCAGACATAAATGATATTTTTCTGTGTTATCTGGGTGCCCTCTCCATCTGATGCCTTCCTAGGGGATCCTCTTTACAATTATAGACTCTAGGAATTGATCATGTCTCTAAAAATAATGAATCCTGATTTGACCAACATTCTTAAACCAAATATGTCACCTAGTAGTACCTGAACAAAATGCAGAAAGTATTTATGAGGACAAAAGTGGTTCTCTGTGGTCACCAGGATCAGTTCTGGGGAAGCTCAGGAACCTTGAATAGTCTTTTCCCTCATACTGAGGTTAGAACAGACTCTCAATTGGAACAGTGTTAGTAATTCAGAGGGACCCAAGAGGAACTGGGGCCAGGATCAGTCAGAGGTAATCACTCCGAGTTGCCCAAACCCCTCTTGAGGACTGCAAAGAAAAGGCTAAGAAGTGATAATTGAATTTTTAATCAAATTCTTTTTTTATATTACTATATTACATCATTGTATCTTCTGATTCTCTGTTCAATTAGATAATTCTAGTTCTGACCACTGTGCATTAAACTCAGAGTTCAGCCCATCTTCTGGAGCTCGGGGATAGCTCACTGTGTGCTCTGGGCAATGTCCTTCCTATGTGCTTGGAATGTGGATGCTCAGCTCCTGACCTGGCTCCTTTGGTTATAAAATTTATTGTTACTATATTCAGAAGTTTCCTGGTCATTCTGCCTCTAAGACTCAAAGAATGAGCAGTTTTAAATTGACATCAAATACATAAATGTTTCTATGTTCATGATAATGTGAGCATATTCTTCTACCACAACTGATTCAATATTTTAGAGATGTTTTGAGCATGTGGAAATTTTAATAGCCACTTGCAAATGAAAAATTAGTTTTCTCAGAGGGAGTCTCATGGGAAAAAAGACCACTCTCAAGTATAGTCCCATGTCACACAGTAAATGGCCAACACAAAGTCAACTCATGGGCAACTTTGGTGGTTCTTTGGCTTGTAATGTTGAATCAGGGCACTGTTTTGTTTGTTTATTTGATTCAACATACAGGTTCTTTGTGTATATACTATGGCCTCCACTTTTGGGTTTTCATGGGATTCCCAAGTGTGTGAATGCATGTGTGTCTGCATCGCTATGTGCTTCTTGGGCTTTTTCTTTAGCTCATTTGGTTGTTTTGTCCTGTTGCAATTTGTTCATTTTTTATTTTTCTTACATTCTTATGTTATTAATCCTTACATGGCTGTATATTTCCTGATGAGAGACAAAAAGGGTGTGTCTCAGGATGTGAGGGGAGGTGGGAGGAACCAGGAGGAAGGGGAGACTGTAATCAGAATATATTGTACGGAAAAAATTTTATTTTCAACAAGAGAAAACATGTATGGAAAAATTTGAAAGAGATAGTTTCTAAATATAATTCCTGATAAGACAGATGATTTTCTCTTCCATTTTCATTTCACAGCATTTATCTGAAGAGCTGGCTCATATTAATGGTGGAATTGAAAGGTTGTAAAATCTAGAATTTTACAGTTAATCCTTGACCTGATATTCACAGCCTTCCCATTCATGATACCCTGTCTACAGTACAAGCCCTTCACAGAGCACAGACCTGCATTATCCTCTCCCACAGCCCATCTACATGGGGTTCAGCCTGCTCCTGTAGAGCAATTGATTTTGGATAAATTACTGAACCATAACCAGGATGGAATGTGCCATAAGGGAAATCCCCTTAGAGTAAAATCTGTGAGATGCCCCTTTGTTGAACAGTGACTACTAATGTTAATCTAGCAGACAACCCATCCAACAACAAATCCGATGTGTGTGACTAGTCCAGATGGCATCTTACTAGGAATGTCCCACAGTGAGTAACGGTGGCCTTGGAGTCCAGCTCTCTAAGAGCACCTCCAGTGTTCAGGTCAGAAGCCACAGTGAAGTGGAGGGAACTAGGATAGTTCTAATCTGATGGAAAAACTCACACCTGTGCAGTTCCAGTCACGTCTCCATTGTTCTGTTGGAGTTTCAGAAGCTTTCAGTTTATATACACATACAACAGCAAGTCTTTGGCAATAGAAAGGTTACAAGGCATGTTTTTTTTTCTCTCAGGGTGATAAAACAGATAAGAATTATACAAAGCAATACTCATCAGCTATTTTCATGGCTGGTGGCAGGTGTGGCTTGTAAAAAGATCCAACAATATCTTAAAGGAGAAGGAGTCCCAAAGAGGAGAGACTAAATCAATAGAGAAATCTGAGAAGGGAAAAGGGAATTCAGGTACTACTATACATTCTTAAGTGTGACTAAATACATAAGCTAAAAGTCTGTGATTAATAAAATACAAAAAAGGCAAGGCTCAGCAAACACCATTTCTCCCCCTGCATGCTAGGAATGCAACTGTGTTAAGGAAACAGCATCAGTGTAACCATGGCAGCCTGTAAACTGTTGGGGTGGGGGAGTTAGGGAGCATGCAGCATTTCATTCACATCAGCATATTTGCAAATATTAACTGTCAATAAAGAACCTTTCAGATTTAAAAAAATACATCTTTTACCCTAAGTAGTTAGACAAAGAGAGGACCTTTAACTATTTTGTACAAATCTGGAGCCTGGCTCCTTCCAGCCACTCTGGCCATCTGTGGTGTTCATTCCCACTGTGACCATGTGAGAAAAATAGCTCTTCCTGGAGCTGGTCAATTGGTTAATGGCGTCTGTCTGTTAATCACACAGATCTCAGGGCTAAAACATAAGCAGTTAGTCTCCTAAGCTAAAATCTTGCATCAACAAACTGAGGGGAAAGTGTTAATAGCCTTCTGAGGTCGAAGCAGGGAGAGCTGAGTTGTGCTTCCTATTATCTGCAGGGTACTTTCAGGACACTCTGTTCTTATTATCTCAAAAGGGGCTTTGATTCAACAAATGCTGCAATTCTGTCCTTTAGCCTATCTGCGAATGTCCCATTTGTGATCTTTTTGTATAAACACCGTGTCTGGCCAAATTGTCCTGTCATAAAGATAATTTTAGAGAACAGACCTCTAAGGTTTTATCAGACTGTGGAACAAATACTTGAGTCTGTGACTTGTTTTTCTCACCAGAATTACACAGTGTATGTAGAAGTCATCCTTCTATCGGTACATAGGAATTATTGTGCCCAACAAATGAAGAAGTCACTGCTAAGATGACTGGAAAGTGCCCAAGCTGTTTCAGTGGTGAAGGCCATGGCATCACAGAGGAAATTTACAGTAAGAAGCAGCCATCTATTCAAAAGGCAGCAATCCTTCCCACCCTGGGTATGAGTTTTGTCCTCTGTCACATTTCTGGTGGGTCAATTTTCTAAATATCAGCTAGTAATCTAGTACATAATCATGCAGACTCCATCAAGTGAGGATGATTTCCCTTGGTTAATTATATGGTAGAATCTTTGCAATCCTATGTTGAATTAAAAATGCTGCTTGAAATATCCTACGCAAGCCTGACAGAAATCAGCCGACATCATGGGAGCATCAGGAGGAACTGGGTTCTGTCCATTCCTACCTGTAATTACAGGGCTTCCAACATGTAAATATGCTCCTAATCTCCAGGGGAAAGTGCAGACTCATTACATGGATGATCACAGCAGTCTGCTCATGTAGGCTTAAAGTCTCTGGGGAAGGCAGTGGTGTGGTTAGAAGATAAGACTGTTGGGTCAATTCATGAGTTTGGTGACAAGTTCTCAGTATCAGTGTCTGTCATTCATGGGTCTGTTTAAAAAAAGAACTAAATATTGCCATGTCCAAATTATAAATTCATTCTCTGCATGTTTTTGTTTATGAGCACATATATTGAATTTTTAACCAAGGCAGATTGTGACTTAAAGTATCAGAAATGAGTATACCATTGTCGCCATGGTTAGATCTAGAGGAATTGCTAGGAAATCTGGAGACCTTGTCACTGTTGGTGACTGACAGGGGCCAATTCTCCTTGTCTCTACATCCAATGTTCACACTTGTCCTGGTGAAGCCCGCAGAGATCTGGTCCTTACCTGCACTGCCCCTGGTTACTCCATCACACTCTCATACATACAGGTGTTGGGTTTGCCCCAGAAAAGAGTCTGTACTACTGGGAGAAAGAGGTTATTATGAAGTCACAGAAAACAACTCATTCTTCTTCAGCTTCATCTCCACCTCCAGAAACACATCTAAGGAAGAGCTGTCCTCAAGGCTGACTTCTGTGTTAGTGGAGAAACAGCCCCGTATTACTGTGATGAACACATTGAGGAACATCAGTGTCAGGCACATTAAATTCCCTCGGTGTGCTCAGGAAGAGCACTGGAGCTCATCTCCAGCAGGGGGTGCACAGCACACAGGAACTCAGGCTCAGCCCAGGAAGCAGGTGCAGAGGGTGGTTAAGTGTTTGTTTCCTTTGGGATCTTGGGCTTTCCCCAAATATAACAGTTTCCTTTAAACACACACACACACACACACACACACACATACACACACACAAACACACACACATACAGACACACACACATACAGACACAAACACACACACACACACACACACACACACCCCACCACCACCACCACCACCACCAACAACAACAACAAAACAAAACAAAACTATTAATGTTGCCTATCCGAATAGAAATCAGTCCAGGGCATGCCTGTTTTTGTTTATAAGTACACTTGCACATTTTCACGAAGGCAGTTTGTCATTTACAGGAGCAGAAACAACCCTGCCATTGTCACCAGGGTTAGACACTGAGGAATCTTGAGGGAGCCTGGAGAATTGGTTCTGATCAGCTCATCAGTGGGGTTCTCTGTTTAAGTCTTTGGAATTCAAATAGAGGTCTACAGGCAATCTAGGCCTACTGACTAAAAGTCCAAAATAATTTCACATCTGACCTGGCTCAGTCTGTTTAGGTGTGTACCTCAAACCCAAGGGTGATCTGGACTCTTTTTCCTGACAATACATTTCTTTTTTCTTTCAGTTTTCAATTTTTTTATTTGACAGCTTTATAAGTCCATTTAATTAATTTTAATCACCTTCACTCTCACTCTCCTGTCTCATCCTGTCCCTCTCCTGTGGAAAACCTTCTTTGCCTCAGCATGTCCCAGCCCTAGCTCTGTGCCTCTTTTGATTTGTGACCCATTGAATTTAATTAGAATTTCGTGATTGAGTGTGGGAGGGAGTGGTGTCAACATAGCACTTAGCTATACCAAGCGATCCCTGGTGTTATCAACACCACTGAGGGAAACGGCCCTCTGTTTCCCAACAGCCATTATTTGCTGATGATCTTTCAGCTATGGGTGAAGCCTCATATCTCTGTCTGTTCATGATGAAAGAATACTTCTGGGTATCTGCTAAAATAAGTTTAAGTAATTAGTTTACAGAAATAAAGGTAAATATATTGAAATAAAATTGAGATCTCTAGACACATACATACAGCCATAAACTCCATAACATTTGTGCTACCATTCATGGAACTTCAGGACAATGTTGATGCACAGGAAGAGAAAAGCCCCATTTCATCATCCTTATTGGGGAGCAAACACAGTAAACACAAGAGGCGGATATAGAGCTGTGGAGTGCGGTAAGGACAGAGACGGAGAGTTGACACCCACACAGGTAAAATGAGGTGCTGTATCTAGTCTAGTGCTCTATAGCACCACAGGTAACTAGAATCTAAAGGAATTAATTGTACATTAGGAAAGAACCAAAGGGAGAGGGTGGACACTTTGCTTAACATCATTGTGCATTAAATTTGTAAGTCAGTATTTTCTTGAGCATTTTTGCATCAATGTTCATGAGGGAGACCGGTCTGTAGTTCTCTTTCTTTGTTGCATCTTTGTTTGGTTTAGGAATCAGGGTAAAAATGAATAAGGACAAGGTTGGGTGCATGCTGGGAATGAGGACTGTGCTTTGATTGACTGTAGTTCCTTGTGGGGTTGGGGCAGGAAAAGAGGCTATGAAAGTAACTGGGTCAGACTATAAAAAGCAGTGATTACCTGGCTGAGCAGAACCTAAAAAAATTGTAAATCAAATTATAATTCCATAGTCTATAAATATGGGCATTTGTTGCATAACCATTATTGAAAAGATCATATTTCTCAGAGAATTCATATTCCAGGCTGGCACAGTAGTGTTCTCAGGAATCTGAACCATGCCCAAATCTGTTGTTTGGATCTCACTCGGTGGACCATCTGAACAAGAAAGTTTTTTTTTTACTGCAGCGATTGTGGTCCTGTGCATTTTGGTGTCAAGTCAGCAGAACACATTCTAGATAGATAGTCTCTCTGAGAGGTCTATGTCTCATGTTGAATTAAATATTATGTCAGAAACTGACAATTGTATGTGAGCAAAAGATGACTCAGAAATGGGTTATCTCATGAACATTCCACTAGGATATCATCACCTGGGTTATCTCATGATCATCCTACTGTGAAATTATTAGCACAGAATAACCTTCTCATTACATGGAGGTCAAGTATAATAAAGAACCAAGACCTGGAATTACTAGGGACCCTGGTGATATACAGTAATAAACAGGAGACAGTTGAAGCCCAGTGCTATGAATCTTGACCCTTACATAACCAAGAAGATGAATCAATCATACTATGAAGCTAAGAATGAAGGCTCATTACTCTATCAAATTCCCTTTAGAGGAGACTGCTGAATTGCGTATATGGGATCAAACTACAGAAACAGGAACTATGAGGACACTGTCTAAAGGATGCCTCACGTTTTTCTTGATCTCCATGAAACACAAAACAGGCTTCACAACAGTGAATCTGCAATTCTGTGTGTTTTGTGTGAAGTTTGCTGGACACAAATGCTTCATAGGAAATACTCATCTTTTCTTGTTGCATCAAGGCCATGAGGTCCACAGTCCTGACTGATTTTGCAGAGTGTGTAAAACTGAAATGCAGAAGAAACTTACTCTTATTGTGTAGAAGTAGGATTACAAGTTTGTGGAAGTAACCAACCAATATCTGATTTGACTTACAGCCTACTGTATGAGAAGGGGCCCATATTTGATGCTGCTTGGGTGACCAGGAATCTGAGAATAGATTTCCAATGGACTTAGGGTAAAAACCAAATACTGTAGTTTTATAAAAGAATGCAGCAGTAAAATGACTCACAATAACATTCTGCTACACTCATATATTAGTGTCTCACTAAGTCTCATCATAGATGTTTCCTTCTATAGCAAATAGAAAGAAACACAGAGACTCACAATCAGATAGTATGCAGAGAGTGAGAAACTTTGGAACACTCATCCTTAAAAAGGATTTCTCTATTTAGTCCTTCCCCTAAACGTTTAGGAAACCCTGCAGAAGAGGAGGTGGATAGATTATAAAAGCCAGAGAGGATGGAGAACACCACAGAAAATGCCATCTCAACACAGACACATGTATGAACTCCAAGTGCCTGATCCAGCATGCAATGGGGCTGCATGGGTCTGAACCTGCTGGGGCCCTAGAACTGAAAAGAGAAGTGGACATACTACCCACTAAAACCCAGAGCTTTCTGCAATTCATAACTACTTGCAAATGAACACTTAACTTTCTCTAAGGCAGTCTCAATAGGGAATCAAACTGCTATTAAGGGCAGATCCCATGCCCAGCAGTCAATGGCCAACAGAAAACAAACTCATATTTGAAGGTTCTTTGTCTCATAATATTATGTCAGGGATTTGTCTTTCTTCAATTTTATCTTAATTTAATTTGTTTTTTGTTTTTTGTTCTATTACTCTCTCTCTTGCTGTGGGATGACTCTGTATGCTGTGAATATGTGTTGCTCTGATTGGTTAATAAATAAAGCTGTTTGGCCAATGGTGAGGCAGAATAAGGTTAGGCAGTACATTCCAACTGGGGAGACAGGAAAAAGAAAGGCAGAGGGCAGAGATGCCAGCACCACCAGGAGAAGCAAGATGTGAAAATACTGGTAAGCCATGGCCACATGGCAACTTACAGATAAATACAAATACATCAAGTCATAAGAGCTAGCTAGCAGCAAGAAGCCTGCCATAGGCCATGCAATTGGTAATTAATATTAATCCTCTGAATGATTATTTTAGAAGTGACTGTGGGACCTTGGGGCTGGCCAAGACCAGAGGAAATGTGTTTTCATGGGATTCCCAAGTGTGTAGTGACTATGTCTCTTGTGTATACGTGTTTTGTGTGTGTTTTCATTGGGTTATTTTACTTCTCTTTGTTTTGTCCAATTCCAATGTGTTTTTGTTTAAATTAATTTTATTTTATTTCATTTTATTATTAACCCTTAGAATCCAGTTTGTTTTGTAATGAGAAACAGAAAGGGGATGGATCCAGATGGAAGGGGGTGGGTGGGAAGGAACTTTCTAATGGATAGATGAAGGGGAAATCATAATGGGGATATATTATATGAAAAAAAATCTATTTTCAATTAAAGTGAAAATGTTAACAATGTGAAATGAAGCATTTTTAAATCAAGTCAAATTATTCAATACCTTTCTCTCTTGAAAAAATCAGAAGTAATTCTAAGTATAAGGTCATGCATATGAAAGTTGCATGTACTTCCTTAAAAACTTAATTTAAATGGAAATACAGGAACCTGGAGAATTGGCTGCTCTCCCTGAGTACTTGGGTTCAGTTCCCACCACCCACATATCAGCTCAAAACTATTTGTAACTTTACTTCCCTGTCCCCCAGCACCCTCTTCTGGCCTCCACAAGCATCAAGTATGCACATGGTGCACTGATTTCACACACACACACACACACACACACACACACACACACACACACACACACAATTGCAAAGTAAAATAAAATAAAGTGTTGTTTCTTCTGATAATCTAGCTTATTGGAAAGAAGGTCAAACTCCCAGCACCTAGACAAGGAAGATTAGCAGGTTAAAGTTAGTCTCAGTGCACCACTAGTTCTTGGGACTTCTTGAGACCCTGTCTCATGCAGAAACAAAAGGAAACAACGAGGCTCCATTAAATAGTCTTACACCCATGTTTACTTCAAGGGCCCTGGTTAAATTCAGTAGGTCACAAAACAAAACATCTGGTTCTCTGGAGATGAGATCCTCCTCCTGGCTCTTCACCTTCAGGAAGGGCCTGCATGACTGAAAAAAGAGCCTGCATGAGAGAAAAGAAGATAAAATCTGTAGAAGGTGTACAGTAACTGAAAAGTCCATCAGTGTGTCAATACATTCAAGATGCAATTCTCCCTGAAGATGAACCCTGCTACCACTGAAGACACAGCCTTGCATTACTGTGCAGCAGACACAGTGAGCAGGTTCCCTGTGTGCTCAGAAACAACCACACTTTGAGAATGTTCAAGACCAGCAGGGGGAGCTGTAGATCCAAATTTCACCAGGATAGAAAATGTAGCAGGTGAAAAAAAATTTGCCAAATTAAAAAAAAGAAAAAAGAAAGAAAGAAACATCTGGAGAGTGAGGGAGTCCTCTGAGACTCTAAGGTTTTCCATTCTAACCTCAAATAACTGCAGAGACCATATAATACATGCGATGTAGCTACTGTGACAAGACTCCAAACTTAGTGCAGTAAAAATTCTTTATTAAGTAATATTTCACATATCTGTTTTAGTCATTAAGTGGGAATCTTACTGGAAGGTCAAACATCAATTGCATATACATAGAAGAAGGCTACAAATTTTCAAACAGGAGGTGTCAAACATCTAGTCATTGCCATCACGGCCATCATCATCATCATCATCTGTAATTCTATCTGTAACTGCTTTCCCCTGTCAGGAGGGGTTTTCTCAGCTGGAATATATGATTGTGACTTGGGATCCTTGATGTTTCATTCACAGTGTTGAGCCCATGCTGCTCTGCTGTAGGAGACCTGGTCTCAAGGCATCATACACTGCCCTGTGAAGCACTCAGCTCAGAGCAAAGTGAGAGGTAGAAGCAGGGATTAATCACATCATCTGTCTTTCACTGCATTTTGGATTTCATTTTTTAATTTTTCTGTGCATATTTTTTTCTAATAGGAAAGGTTTTTAGTCAAATTGGTAATACCAAGTCCTAACTTATAATTTTTGTAACTTAGGAAAAGAGATTAGAAGAAAATAAAGTAAATCCAGACTACCGCCATTCACACTCAGGATCCTGAAGGTAGAGAAGCTGAGACATCCTCATACCTACACTATTCCACTGCCACTCTCACATGAATTCTGACCATGTTTCATATGATATCCTGAATGTGGGGGTTACCTTCATCTGTTCACAGCACTCTGGAACTCACCTGGGATCAGCTTCATCACTGTCCTTTCTGTGTTTAAAGGATGAGAGTCTGTCAGTCTGGTGTGATGTTCTAGGTTTATGTACTGCATCCTTCCTAGTGTTCAGATTTACTCCTAGAACATTTCATTATCTGGTTAAGAACCAAATCGGATGTAGGATTTGTAGCATTTGAGCTTACTATGGAGAATCCTGAAATTAATGGTGATTTCTCCTAAGGGATTCACTTTCTCTTCTTTCATTTCAGACTCAATTATTAGTGGCTATATGACATTGCACTCTAAGAGATTAGATCCTGCCTTTGGTAGCAGACTTTACATGTCATTTAAAGGAATGTCTGGTTGCTACTCTACTCTGTGCATATATGGAATCTCATTACTCACATCATGAAAACATAACATGCTCTTCTCACATGACTCACATAATAATATCCTCACTTTCAATCGAGGTGCTTGACATTTTTTGATGAATGAATAGATGGTTGCATTTTATCTAACATTTATTCTCTTGTGCTTTTCACATATCACAGTGATGAACATGGAGAACCAGTCACGCCTACATCACTGATTGCAAATGCACTAAATAAACTCTCAACTTGGGTATAACTGAGGTTTGTAATCTTGAAACCTATAAAGCAGTTCAGAGAAATGTTGTGAATAGAGGAGTTCTTCTGCTCTAAATTTACAGTATTTTTTTTTCTAATTTTTAGTACTCGGCAGGATGTTTAGTATCTACATTTATAAAAAATGTTGAATTAGCTTTATGATGTTTAATTTTTGTACCATGTAGTCCACATTTTCCTTCACATTTTCAGCCTTGGTCCAGAAGGACTTCAAGTACTTCTGAAAAATTCAAGAAAAATGTCTACCTCCATTGCAGTTCATATCCCAGACCTAAGACAGAACATTACACTTTTATGCTCTCCATGGACAAAGCATCTGAAATGCAACCAGTGTTCCTGGTTAGAAATGAAATTCGCTCTCACAACAGGCGGCTGCCTGCCTTTCTCATATTAAGGAACCAGCAGTCCTTGCATCTCCAGCCCTCTGCCACATTCATCCAATCTTGGCAACTTTGCCCCTGTATCATCCATTCCCGGGTCTTTTCCTTCTTGTGGAAACTTTCTACTGCCTGCCTTTGATGAGGACATGTGTGATGATTTTGAATCCCATGGAGAGAATGTCAGATTAATTCCTTTTTCAAGATACATGATTTAATAACATATGGAAAATCATTGTAACTTTGAAACCGCCTGGAAAAGGAACCAAATGTTACTGCAGCTATTATTGTCCATCCTACCACAAGAGTTCAGGGCCTCAACCTGCAATCAGCATTGTGTGTTTGTTTTCTTTTTACAGTGCTACTATAACTTTGTGGTAAGTGCATATTCATGGTTCAGACACATTTTGATAGCTTTATCTTTTAAACATTTAAATAAGAAGATGTTTTAGTTATAAAAATGGGTTGATCATTTTTGATGTAGCTGTTTTTATAGAAATTGGCAGCTAGCTCAAGCTTCTTTCCATGTTTTCAATCATGTTCATATCACAATGTCACCGTGAAACATGTCTAAAGTTAGGCAAGTCATTTTCTTCCTAAGTTTTAAAGCATCAGTAGTGACAAGAAAAAAGAATACATGTGCTTTATCATCGCTGAACCAGAAAGAAAATGCCTATGGCCTGTGTGTTGTGACTTCCTGCATCATCCATCCTTCTGTCCCCTCCTCCAGGATGCTCAGCATCTGACAGGACTGAGTAACTAACCATGTCTCTTCTTACACTTTAGGTTTTCTGCTGCTGTTTTTAAAAGTAGTCAGAAATAGAGGGCAGTATAAAGATGAAGCTACTAATGTTGAGTGAATTGAATTCTCAAATATGTGAGGGAGGGAATTGACAGGGTAGTAAAGCCAATGAACTATCACTCTCTTCCATGCCCTTACACTCGGCATAACTGCCAGCCTGCCAATGGCACATGCTCTTCCTTGCTGCATTCACACAATCCTCATCAGACGTGTTGTGTACTGAGGACCTGAGTCTTACCATGTGGGCTACATTTTATGGGGAGCAGAGATGAACTCCCCTGAGGAATCCTGTGTGCCTCATTACAGACTGACTCCTGAGACCTAAAACTTATGTCTAACATCAGAGACAGTACCTGGAGAGGAAATGCAAATCTCTCCTGGCTCCACCCAACCCTGGGTTGAAAAGCCGAAGCTGGGCCTGTGTACTCACTGGTATGCAGCCATGGCCAGGCTTGCTTCCTCCTTCCTGCTGCTGATTATCCCTGCCTGTGAGTGCCAAGGCTCCCTAAGGGATAAACTTCCATATGCTCACCCTGTTCCAACCTTACCCTCTGCTTTCTTTCCCCCACAGATGTCCTGTCCCAGGTTACCCTGAGGGAGTCTGGCCCTGGGCTGTTGCAGCCCTCCCAGACTCTCAGTCTGACCTGCTCTTTCTCTGGGTTTTCACTGAGCACTTCTGGTATAGGTGTGAACTGGATCCGTCAGCCCTCAGGGAAGGGTCTGGAGTGGATTGCAAACATTTGGTGGGATGATACTAAGTTCTACAACCCATCCCTGAAGAGCCGGCTCACAGTCTCCAAGGACACCTCCCAAAACCAGGTATTCCTCAAGATCACCAGTGCGGACACTGCAGACACTGCCACATACTACTGTGCTCGCCAGCACAGAGACACAGCCTCAGTTGTCAGCTGTACAATATTTCAGGATCGTTCTCAGCTCAATGCCTTCCTTCTACAATTCAGGGGGTTGGGAGCAGGTAAAGTTTTCCTGCTAGCCTCTGGGGTTTCCTCTTCACTTTGAGTTTCTGATATCTAGCTTCCTGTTATACAAACAAGGCCCCTTTAAAAAGTGTTCAGAAATGAGGATATTCTTTTTTTTTAAATAAGGGTGCCTGGTCCCTAACCCTGGTGGTTTTGAGCTGTGGCTCCATTCAGTTTTGGCCTTAAATCCCCCCAGAACAGCAGATTCCAAATTATTGTAACATTCTCCTTCAGTAAACTACTGGATATGGGGAAGACTGGTATTTCTGGATAAGTCTTTATAAACTGAATCATTAGCCAAAGTGACCTCATGCAAACCCCCAAATACCCCAGGCTTTTGCTTAGGCTATTGGTTACTCTCCACAAACTGATGGTAATACCCTATTGCTGAAGAAAACACTTCCATATCTCACTGGACATGAAGAATTCGAGTTGGTGCCTAACATGAGGCCCCACTCCTACTGACTAAATGGTTCATGGTAGTAGAGGGTATTTGTCATTCTCTCAGAGGAGAAAGTTAATTATCATCCTAACAACAAACTGTCACCTCCAATGTTAATCTGCCTGTGAGATATGCTGGTGCAGTAGGGGCACAGACGCTGTGAGGGTAATCAACCCTTCTTTGATTGGATATAAAGCCCACCCTATGAGTAACCCATGCCTGAAACTACTAGAATGTTCTAGAACCTGAGACAGGACAGGATCATGGACTTATGGCAAAACTCAATGTTCTGCTAAAGCAGTGGTTTTCAACCTGTGGGGCACAACCCCTTTTGTGATAGAACAACGCTTTCATAGAGGTCTAAGGACTCGTTCACAGGGGTCACATATCAGATATCCTGGATGTCAGATAACTACATTATGACTCATAGTGGAAAACTTATACTCATGAAGAAGCAAGCAAAATAATTATATGGTTGGAGGTCACCACAACATGAGGAACTGTACTAAAGTGTTACAGCAATAGGAAGGTTGAAGACCCGTGTGCTAAAGGAATATAACAATAAGATAATTACTAATGATATGCCCATACATGCACATTAATCTGTGCCTCACACAACTGTCATTAGAGAAACTTCTTCTTGCAGAATATGGTAAGTAACACAGAGAATCTCAAATGGACTATCTATAGATTATGAGAGATATGGCTCACTCAGTCATAAATAGGTTGTCTTAGGCAAACTTTCTCCTTAGGACTCAGGGACTGATGCAAAGAAGGGATAGAAAGATTGTAAGAGGCAGAGGTGTTGAATGAGTACAAGGAACCAGTCTCTTCCAGACACAACAGGACCGATGCACGTACAAACTCACTAGACTGTGGAAGTAAACACGGGGCTTGCACAGGTGGAAGTCACATGGGATTCTAATGCTGCGAGGGGGAAATGGACTTGGAGTCTCAACCCTAACCAAGGAACTGTCTGCAAGTGGTACCCACATGCAAAGGAAAAATTAGAGCACTTCAGTGGAAAGTCACTGGCTGTATTAAACACACTTCACAGTAGGTCTTCTACCTAAGACCAATACAAAACTGAAGAAATGCCATTTTTGTAGACTTTTTTGTCTCACATAAGTTTATTTAGGCATTTTTTGGCATGTTAGACTTATGTTTATATATTTTGCTTTCGGATTTTGTGTTTTTGTGAGTGAGTGAGTGAGTGTGTGTGTGTGTGTGTGTGTGTGTGTGAGAGAGAGAGAGAGAGAGAGAGAGAGAGAGAGAGAGAGAGAGAGAGAGAGAGGGAATGAGAATGAGAATGAGAATGAGAATGAGAATGAGAATGAGAATGTTGAACTTGGTTAGTAGAGAGGTGAGTAGGATTTAGGAGCAGTTCAGAAATATAAAAAGAATTTTCAGAATGTATAGCTTAAAAACAAATTTTTCACTAAAGAACATTTAAATGACACATGCTAGAATCCCCCCTCCAACATTTTGTATTGGTTGTTATTCAATACATGAGGACATTGTGGATAGCAAAAACATTTATTTATGTTACTGACATGTACATGAATAACCTGGTTGGAGAGTTCCCAACAATTTCTGGACAGTTGCCTACTGAACTACTGATTCCATCTCTTACAATTTCTGTCTTCCTGCACTGATAATAACTAGGTAGGGATCTATGGAACTTTCTAAATATTTCAGTGGTCAATTTCTTTCTCAGAACATGTGCATTCATCATAGGAAAGTTCTGCCCTCTAGACATACTTAAGCATAGACACAGTAGGAAATGTCTTTGTTATTTACAGCCAAGACGGTGTTTCAGTTTCCATCAGCTTATTGCTCATTGTCCTACATGACAGCACCAAGACAGCATTCGTGGCCTATATCTCTGCTGCAGTTCTGGTGTCATTTCCAGAGCAAGATGTCTAAGATTCAGACTCTTCCTACAGTTGATCTAATTTCATTTTCTCTAAGGAGAGAAGGAGAGTTGTCACTTAGGATACATTCTTGGAAACACAGACCAGTTTCAGCACTAAGATCAAAATGGTTTCAGCTTCCTAAGTGTCACAAAGGTCCTGAGATACATCAATATTTACTCATTTATATCAATATCCCCTTCTGTAAATTACTGTGTAAGCCATTTTACACTCTCCAAAAATACTCAATTGAGTGATTTACCACGAATAGAAGTGAATTGGATCATTATTCTTCAGGTGAGAAAGTCCATGATACCACTATTTGACAAGAACAAGGATTTTTTTTACCATTATTACAAGACAGAGAAGCATAATGACAATGGCAGGAAAGGGGTTTTATGGTGGTATTTTATTTGTACTGAAGTGTGATTTTAATTGTATGTTAATAAAAAAAAGTTGCCCTGGGGTCAGAGCTATTAGAGCCATAGCAAGAGTGTGGCAGTGGTGGCACATGCCTTTAATCCCAGCACTTGGTAGAAGAACTAGGTAGATCACTGTGTATTCAAGGATATAGCCAGCATTGGAGACACATGCCTTTAAGACCCGGAGGGCTGTACATACAGGCAGTGATGAGGCAGTCATGTGTTTGGGTTTACAATCAATGAGAAGGCAGAACAGAAAGACTATGTAAAGACATACACACAGGAAGTAGGTCTCTTTTCGGAGAGCTAGGAGCACCACAGGAGGAAGGGTAAGATTTTAGCTCTGAGCTCTGACCTCTTGGCTTTCTCTTTTACATTGGTTCTGTGTTTCTTATTTAATAAGATGGTTGGTTACATCTACATCTGGCACCTAACATGACAAGAATCCATTAAAAACTGCTTGGCTTGGCGGCAGGTCCGGTTTCCCACAAGGGCGGTAGGCACCCTAGCCCAGGCGGTCGGCTCCCTAGCCCGGGAACAGGTCGACTTGGCCTCAGGCCAGACTAACCGTGAGCTGCTTGCTTAAAGCTGGTGCTACAAACAACTCAGGCCTGCCCTGCCAAACAGGGCCCCTGCCTGTAAAGCCAATACATGTGGTCGGAGCTTAAGGAAGCCAGAGCCAAGCCTTGACTCGGCTCAAGAAGGAACACGTGGCTGGATTTAAGCTTTAGCCAGCTACATTTTCTTGCTCTCTCTCTCTCTATTGTAGCAGGAATCTTAAAAGTTCTTATTAATAAAATCAAACCCGAGGCAAGTTATTGGGGTCCATGCTGGTAGATCAGAGAGACAGAACAAGCACAGCTATCTCACCTCGCTGGATCCTCAGCTGGTCTTGTCTCCTCAGACTGGAGGCCTCTGAGTCCTCATCCAGAATGGGTCTCAGCTGAATTACTGCTCAAAAGCCTGAATGCCTAACCAGCCACATGCTTAACCAGCCAAATGCTTCTAGTTTCTGGTCCTCACACCTTATATATCTTTCTGCATTCTACCACCACTCCCTTGGATTAAAGGCTGGCTTTCTGGGATTAAAGGTGTGTGTCACCATGCTTGGCTATTTCCAATGTGGCCTTGAACTCACAGAGATCCAGAGGGATTTCTATCTCTGGAATGCTAGGATTAAAGGTGTGAGTGCCACCATTGTCTGGCCTTTGTATTTAGTGGCTGTCTGTTCTCTGACCCCAGATAAATTTATTAGAGTACACAATATTTTGGGGAACACAATACCACCTCTCTCTCTCTCTCTCTCTCTCTCTCTCTCTCTCTCTCTCACCCTGGATTCACACTGCAGACACTAGGTGGCTGTTTTGAAATTTCCTTGGATTTCTACTGTTCTACACAGATTTGGTAAGTCATAACATATCAGATATTATAAAGGAAACTATTTAAAAGAGAAAATTTTCCACATTAAAAAAATGGGTTTTATGTGTACATTGGAAGAATGGGTTTTGTTTGAAATTTTAGGCAGTCTGACAATGGAACAACTATATAAGAAGATTAGTATTGTTGGAATTATGCAGTTTATCACTATGCTTATTCTCATTTTACTATTTAAAAAGATAGTTAATTTAAGTGCCAGGATGACAGCTTTAGAAAAACTTGTTAAACCTGTAAGAATTCAGACAGAAGAAATTAACAGTGAAGTTGTTTCCAGTTTGGACCATAAGGTTACAGAAAGAAAGCCTGTTTTCACACATTCACCCTTAATTTATCCTATAACTGAACAGCAGTTGCCTGATCAAATGATTACACAAAATATTTGGGCTCCAATTGAAATATTGGATTTAAAAAGGTTTAAGGAGGAAATAGAATCTTATGGCATGCATTCCCCATATGTAAAGCAAATGTTAAACTCTTGGTCAACATATAATAGGATTGTACCACAGGACTGGTGGGAGCTGGCACAAGCTGTTCTAGAACCCAGCCAGAGGCTTCAATTTTTAACTTGGTTCAAGGATGAAGCTAAAAACATAGAAAAACAATGGAGGGATAAAGGAATACAAGTTTTTCAGGAGCAGCTTATTGAAGAAGGACAAAATGTTTCAGTACAAACACAATGTTTATATGATGTCCAAACCCTAATTCTATGTCAAATGGCAGCCTTGAATGCATGGGACAGAGTTGAGGAACCAGCAAAAAAACTGAGTCATTTACAAATGTTATGCAAGGCCCAAATAAATCTTTCACAGATTTTTTACAAAGACTGGCTTCAGCAGTAAAGAGAATGGTCTCGGATTCAGAAGCTAGTAAGATAATAATTGAATATTTGGTCTTTGAGAATGCGAATGCAGCATGCGAAAGAATAATCAGGCCATTAATGGCAAGATCTGCACCTTTGGAAGATTGGATTAGAGACATGGTTAATGTTGAGGCTCATAAGCATGATGATATGTGGGTAGGAGAAGCAATTTCAAAAGGTTTGAGGAATGTTAGATGTTTTGGACGTGGAAAGCAAGGACATTTGAATAGGGACTGTAAACAGGTCATTCCTAGAAATAATGTTTCTTCAAGAAACAATGGCAACAGAATGCCCCTTCCTTCTGGAGTATGCAGAAGGTGTGGTGAAACAGAGTGCAAGATGGCTGGAATGTATAGGTCCAGAAGGATGAAGAGGAAATTTAAAACCATATGTGGCTAACATAGCTATGAACCTGTGGGGTCGAGACATGTTGCAACAATGGAATACTCAGATTAACATCCCTCCAATCTCAGAAACAAATCATAAACTAGCACATGTTTCTTAGAGAAATATTAGAAGATATTGTTCTAATGAGTGCTCACCAGCCATCCATAATATACAAGAACAGGGCACAGCAACTGATGATCTTCCAAAGACACCAACAGCTCTACCTTTAGAATGGTTAACAGACAAGCCTGTATGGGTCCAGCAATGGCCTTTAACAACAGAGAAACTCCAGGCTTTAGAAGAGCTGGTAGAGGAACAGTTAAATGCTCAGCATATTGAAGAATCAACCAGCCCTTGGAATTCTCCTGTATTTGTTATTAAAAAGAAATCTGGTAAATGGAGAATGGTAACAGACCTTAGAGCAATTAACAAAGTAATTCAGCCGATGGGCTCTCTACAATCTGGGATGCCTTTGCCTACTCTGTTACCAAAAGGATGGCCTCTCATAGTTATTGATTTAAAAGACTGTTTCTTTTCAATACCCTTACAAGAAAAAGACAGAGAAAGATTTGCTTTTACAGTGCCTACTTATAATAATTCTCAACCGGTTAAAAGATTTCAATGGAGGGTCCTCCCTCAGGGAATGTTGAATAGCCCAACTCTGTGCCAATACTTTGTACAACAGCCATTGGAAGTGATACGTAAAAAATTTCCTAAATCTATAATTTATCATTATATGGACGATATTTTACTAGCTGACTCAAATGCAGATACTTTAGAAAGAATGTTTGAAGAAGTAAAGAAAATTTTGCCTTGCTGGGGATTACAAATTGCTCCTGAAAAGATACAAAGAGGAGATTCTATTAATTATTTAGGATATAAAATAGAGCTACAAAAAATTAGACCCCAAAAGGTGCAAATTAGGAGAGATAGACTACAGACCCTTAATGACTTTCAAAGATTATTTGGAGATATTTCTCATCTATGAACTTTTGTTCAGGTAAAAAATGATGAACTGAATAATTTGTTCAAAACCTTAGAGGGTGACAATAAATAGTCTAAGAGAATTATCACCTGAAGCTGAGAAAGAATTGGCCTTGGTAGAAAAGAAAGTACATGAAGGGCACGGGGATCGTATTGATCCAAAGCTGGATTGCAATTTGGTTATTTTACCTTCTAGGCATTCTCCTCCTGGAATATTAATGCAGAGAGAAGATATATTGGAATGGATATTTTCACCAAATAAAGCAAATAAAAAATTAAAAACTTATGTGGAACAAAAATCTCTGACTTGATTTGGAAAGGAAAATTGAGACTTCGTCAATTAGCAGGAATAGACCCAGCAGAAATTATCATACCTTTAACTAAGGAGGACATTGAAAAATTATGGACAGAAAGTGAGCCTTGGCAAAGAGTTTGCCAAGCTCTTAATTTTTTGGGAGAAATTAGCAGCAAATATCCCAAACGCAATAGAATTGATCTTATAAAGAGAGCAGATTGGATCCTGCCTCGAATTGTATGGGGAAAAACCCATATCTGGAGTTTGTACATTTTGTACAGATGCCAACAAACAAGGAAAGGCAGGTTACAAATCAGAAAATTTAAGTAAAGTGGTTCAAAGTCCTTATAATTCAGTTCAAAAATCAGGATTGTATGCTATTCTGTTGGTATTAATGGTTTTTTCAGAAACTCTCAACAGAGTAACTGACTCTCAGTATGCTGAAAGAATGGTGTTACATATTGAGACTGCAGAATTTATCCCTGATGCTTCAGAATTAACTTTACTATTTATTCAGTTACAAGACACAATCAGGAAAAAGAGTCATCCTTTATATATAACTCACATTCGATCCCATACTGGTCTGCCAGGCCCTCTTGTACAAGGCAATGATGAGATTGATAAATTATTGATAGGAAATGTGCTGGAGGCCTCAGAATTTTATAAAAAACATCATGTCAATAGTAAAGGTTTAAAGAAGGATTTTTCCATAACCTGGCAACAAGCCAAAGAAATAGTAAAGAAATGTCCTACTTGTTCCTTCTACACTCAAACACCATTACCAGCAGGATGTAACCCAAAGGGTACTCAGAGGAATGAAATCTGGCAGATGGACATGTTTCACTTTGCAGAATTTGGAAAATTGAAATATGTATACCACACCATCGATTCTTATTCAGGATTTCAATGGGCAACTGCTTTGAGTTCTGAAAAAGCTGATTCTGTAATCACTCATTTGCTAGAAGTTATGGCCATCATGGTTATACCTGCACAAATCAAAACTGACAATGCTCCATCATATGTCTCTGTTAAAATGAAACAGTTTTTTGCTTATTACAATATAAAGCATATTACAGGTATACCACATAATCCTACAGGTCAAGCAGTTATAGAAAGATCAAACAGAACTCTAAAGGATATGCTAAATAAACAGAAAGGGGTAACAAAATCCCCAGAAATAGACTGCATAATGTTCTATTAACTTTGAATTTTCTCAGTGTCAATGAGAAAGGAACAACAGCTGCAGAGAGACACTGGATAATAGAAAAAACTACAGAATTAAATCAGCCTATATACTTTAAGGATGTGCTGACCTGAGAATGGAAACCAGGGTCTGTATTACGTTGGGGATGAGGTTTTGCTTTTGTTTCTATAGGAGAAGATAAGCTGTGGGTACCATCAAAATTGATAAAGATTCGATTTGAACAAGAGAGACCTCTTAATTAGAGGAGTTAATAGTTCATCAACCAGCATGAACATCCAATTTAAACTAACTTGTACCAGTAACACATGCCTTTTCATTTAATCAGATAATAACTTGCCAAAAAGGAACATCCCCAAAATTAGTCTTGGGGAAAGGTTTTTGTTTTTGTCTTTTAGGAGAATGAAGGTTAAGGAATCTGAAGAACACTGGACAAATGAGACAACTGAAGAAAAGGGACAAATCATCTATCCCAGGAAACAGAGTGAAACGGAATATGGGTATATATTATCTAAAAAATGTTATATCTTCCTAAATGTTTTTTTCTGCTTTTCTCTAAAGATTTAACACTATTGATCTTCTAATAGTCCCAGTTCAATTAAAATTTAAAGCTGACTTTGGAGTTGGAGAATGGCTCTCTCCTTCTTTAAACTCAAGCATGTTGTTAAAAGGAAAATGCAAACTCCCTGTATCATGCCAGAATTAAAGAGCCATCTTCTGCTATGGGACAGGACAAAAGCCAAATTAATTAAAGGACTATTCTATTACTATTTTCAAATCTTTGATTCTATTCTGATTCTTTAAACTTTTCTTAAAGTATGAATTTTATATCAAATTTACAAGATTTATATATATATATATATATATATTATATACATTTTAAACGTTGTTAACATATGAATGGTCATATAGAGTACTAACTAATTCTAGAAAAAAGGCTTCAATTAGCTGCATATATATATATATATATATATATATATATATATATATATATATATATATCTTTGTGTTCGAGTCTCTTATCAGTTTTTTTGCAGGAAATCATGGCCAGGCCTAACATCAACTGGAGTCTCCAAAAAGAAGATGGGGCCCCACAACAACAACAATTCCACATGGACAATAATCAATTCCACATGGACAATAATAATATCAGTAAGCTGACAAACATCATATACAGATCAACTTTGAACTACAAGGTGCTCAGAGCAATTTTGAGATGACTACCTGAGATGATCCAGTCTCAAAAACTACTTGAATAAGGACTTGAGATAAACCCTGAACTTTGGCATTATACACAGATTGGATAATGAAGGATATAGTTACCTTTTCTAGAATTTGACAACTAACCTAAAATTTTTGTTTCAGGATAAAGTTAACTTTGCCCATACCCAGCAGGAAGCAATTTTAAGAATATGACGCCCACATTCCTAAAGAGGTGGTGTGTGGCAGGTGGTTTTTTGGTCTTTTTAATGGGTTTTGGGTCTGGGATAATTTTCATTGTTTAGGGGGGTTGGTTACAAGTTGTTGTCAAGATTTAGGAAAAATGCTAATCAAAGGAGATTAGATTTACTGTTCTGCTACCTGGAAAGTGGGACCCCAATAAAGACACGGGGAAATGGATGAGACCTACATGAACAACCTGGACATGAGTGGGGGCAATGAAGGGCAAGGGTCAAGGGAAAAAGAGCGGGAGATCATAGCTGGATCAAGAAAAGAGAGGTAGAACAAGGAATAGGAGACCATGGTAAATGAAGACCACATGAGAAAAGGAAGAAACAAAGAGCTAAAGAGGCCCAGAGAAATCCACAAAGATACCCCCACAAAAGACTGCTGGCAATGGTTGAGAGACAGCCGGGACTGACCTACTCTGGTGATGGGATGGCCAAACACCCTAATAGTTGTTCCATAAACCCCATCCAAGGACTGAGGAATCTGGATGCAGCCATCCATGGCTAGGGCCCAGGTGGTGCTCTGGGAGTCTAATTAGTGAGAAAGAGGAGGGTTTATATGAGCGAGAATCGTTGAAACCAAGGTTGGATAAAGCACAGGGACAAATAACCAAATGAATGGAAACACATGAACTATGAACCAAAGGCTGAGGGCCTCCAACTGGATCAGGCCCTCTGAATAGGTGAGATAGTCGATTGGCTTGATCTGTTTGGGAGGCATCTAGGCAGTGGTACCAGGTCCTGGGCTCGTTGCATGAGTTAGCTGTTTGAAACCTGGGACTTATGCAGGGACGCTTGGCTCAATCTGGGAGGAGGGGACTGGACCTGCCTGGACTGAGTCTATCAGGTTGATCCCAGTACTCGGGGAGGCCTTGATCTGGAGGAAGTGGGAATGGGGGTGAGGTGGGGGAAAGGGGAGGGGGTCAGGAAGGGAGAGAACAAGGGAATCTGTGGCTATTATGTAGAACTGAATAGTATTGTAAAATAAAAAATAAAATAAAATATAAAAAAAAGAGTGAAACTACTCTTGCTCCTGGAAGCCAGTCTATCTATTCAATGCCAATAAAGTCATGGTTATTAGAGGGAAAAAGAAAGAAAGAAAGAAAAGAGAAAAGAAAAGAAAAAGACAATTACTAGTTTTAAATACTTTACATTGGGTTGGATTGTTTTATATTGCATACAAATTTGAAATTGATATTGTTAGAAAATGCTATATTTATATTTCTAATTGTATTTATACCATTCATTAAACAATGTAATGCAATTTTCTGATCTTTGAATGTTATTATTACCAACTATTAGGATATACAGAAATGAAAGTTAGTAGTTAGACATTACAATAGAACTTGTAGTCATATTAGATATGTTTTAAAAATTGAGCAGATATATTTTAGATAGACAGGTCATCTTTAAACCCTTCAGATATCTACAGAATATGGCATTTAAAATGTTTTAATAACTTAGAAATTTTTCTTTTTTGAGACACGTCGGCTCCTGGCAGTAGCAATCTACTTCAGAGAAAATATGGGCATTGAAGAAACTGCATATGGAGTTAACTTTCATTGTGGCAAAAGTTAGCCACTGATCAACAAAGTATCCGGAATCAACAGGACAAAATGGACAGACAGAACACAAAACAAAGGACTACTGATTGTTGCCAAAACAAGTGTGGTTATGGCTTTATCAAAAGGCCTCTTCTGAGGCCAGGACAATATGGCCCCATCCCTGAATTGGCCTTCGCAATCTGGAAAAGGTACAGTGCCCTTTTCTTCAAAGGCAGTTGAATAGGCAATGGGCTGATGGCTTCTGTTGTGCAATGGAACAGCAACTGAAATAGTTATTCTTGAAGAGTAACTAAACTCACGCCTCTCAATAGTAGACTGCCATTTAATAGAGGGATGTGTAGAAGAAGGGGATGCTGAGATGAAGCCATATATACACAGCCAAGAAAAATGGACAACTGAATTCAAAAACTGTCAACAATTTCCAGAATTTAAAATCCTGAATCATGACATAACACTAGTGGAATTCAGGTGTTTCCGGTACATGGACTGCTCTCACTCAATGTGAGGTTGAACTGTTGACCTTGTGTACATCCTACTTCACAAATGAGTCTGTCAGATATGCTAAGCCTATAGGCTGAAGATGATGCCCCAACACTGCGGAGAATCCTCAGGTGACTGTCCAGGAAGCTGACTGTTTCTGTCAACTCACAAATTTTTTGAAAGTTGCTTGCATGCACTTCCTGTTTTTATTTTTGTTACCTAATATTGTTTACTTCTTGGGTCTCTGAGGGAGTTGAAGATTAGTTAGTTATAGTTGAAGATTAATTAGGATAGAAAGTGAATTAGATACATTTTGGACTTACCAAAATGGGATAGATAATGGAATTATTTTCTGTGATTTGTCAAATACAAATGGGCTAGACATTGTTTAGGTATTTATTACTTGTATATATTGTATATAGTCAATGTACTTTTGTATATAGTTTTTCTTATGTTAGTTATAACCTTTTGCTTTTTTTCTTTTTATTAAAATAGAAAAGGGGAAATATGGTGGTATTTTATTTGTAATGAAATGTGATTTTAATTGTATGTTAATAAATAAAGTTGCCTGGGGGTCAGAACTATTAGAGCCATAGTAAGAGTGTGGTGGTGGTTGCGCACGCCTTTAATCCCAGCACTTGGTAGAAGAGCTAGGTAGATCTCTGTGTGTTCAGGGATACAGCCAGCATTGGAGACACATGCCTTTAAGACCTGGAGGGCTGTACATACAGGCAGTGACGAGGCAGTCATGTCTTTGGGTTTACAGCCAATGAGAAGGCAAAACAGAAAGACTATGTAAAGACAGACACACAGGAAGTAGGTCTCTTTCGGAGAGCTAGGAGCACCGCACAAGGAAGGGTAAGATTTTAGCTCTGAGCTCTGACCTCTTGGCTTTCTCTTTTACATTGGTTCTGCATTCCTTATTTAATAAGATGGTTGGTTACATCTACAGGGTTTGGAAATTCCCTTCAATGTTGACCTTGTTTTCAGAGATGATAACAGAGCTGTCATGATCACAGCCACTTCATCAATGTTGACATTTCACCACTGTGCAAATGGTAGTCAAAGGGCACACTTAGGTGTGCATGTGTATATATTGTAAACACTCATCCTGTATTCCACAGCCAGTTGTGTAATATTTAATAAAGCCAGCAGATAGAGTCGGCAGAGCTTAGGATGAACCACCAAACAGTTATCAATAACATCAAGTCCTTTGAGTTATTAGGATAAAGAAACTCTACTGGACAAAGGGTATTATCCTGTCATATTTCAATATTTAATAGTGCAGTGTTTATGTTCTACAGTGGCTTATCCTGTAGAGGTATATGGTATCTCAGTTTAATTTATAACATGAAAATGTTGTAAAAATTTTGGATTTTATGAAATACATATGCAAGGCCATTAGTATATTTGATTATATCAGGAATGCTTATAAAGGAAAAGCAACCCTGGTAGTGTAATATGGCTAACAAGATATGAAAAGCAGACTCTTCAGGTTGCACTGTTGCCCATGTCATGATTGGTAAAATATCTGCAAAGACATGGACATAGTTTTCCTTGCCAATTTCTTGGATTTTAGAAGCATCCATTTGTCAACCATCATTTCGTCTGTCTGTGGGGAGAATCTCTCAGGCAAATGGTTTAGTACCCAAAGTAGAACAACTGGGATATTGTAGAACTATGGGTTTTTGCTGATTATTGGTTAGTTGAAATTTTGGTGCAGAAATGGAGCAGGATTATGAGTTAGAGCATGCCATTCAGTGGCCTTTAGACAGGTGTAAGTAAAGACACATGGAAGACTAAAATATCTTCCAAGGTCCCAGGAAATTCTGAATAAGTACACATGTGGAAGATGAAGAATTGTGAAGTCATAAAACAAATTATTTGATGAGCTTTAAAAAGCAGAGTTTTGGATAATGTTATGAATTTGGGATTTGTATCATAAGGATGGTAACAGGTGTAAATATAGAATCCATGACAATATTAACTAGAGAAGGGTTCTGCACTAGACCTCTATGACTATATGAAATTCCTTTTGTTTGGATAAGCAAAAATTAGTATTAAAAAACACCCTGAGCATCACATGTGTGCAACCATTCCATCTTTTTTTCAGTGTCAAATGTAAGCAGAAACAATAATCAGGGAAGTGAGCCAGGTGGTGGTGGCACAAGCCTTTAATCCCACTACTCTGGAAGCAGACAAGAAAGATCTCTGAGTTCACAGCCAGACTGATATACAGAGTTCCAGAACAATCAGGGCAACACTGAAAAATCCTGTCACAAAAACTCTAATAAGTAAATAAAAATAGAAATAAAATAATAAATAAAAATTGTTAAAAATAACAGGGCAAATGGAAAATTTAGAAGGAAATTTCATTGAGTACTTTTAAAAATTTTCCGCAACTTAACACCAGGCTGAGATCCAAGAGTTCCTTTGAAGAGAGAGAAGAGGGATGATATGAGCAAGAGCATCAGAATCATAATGGGGAAACCCACAGAGATGACCAATCCAAACAAGTGGGAACTCTTATAATTTGGATCAACACCTGTGGAGCCTGCATGGGACAGTGAGACAGTTATGTAGCTTGATCTGCTTGAGGGGCCCCCTACCGGTAAGAAGAGAATCCATCCCTGGTGCATGCGCAGGCTTTTTGGAGCCCACTACCTATGATGGGACACCTCACACAGCCTTGAGGCAAGGGGAGGGGCTTGGACTTTCTTTACTGAATGTACCTCCCAATTGGAGACTTTACCTTCTTATAGGAGGGAATGAGGGGTGGGTTGGGAGGGGGAGGCTGAAGGGGTGGGAGGAGGGAAGAGGGGGATCTTTTATTGGCATGTAAACAATTTTCACAATTTTCCAGAGAGAAAATGACAATCAAGTTTACCAAGATAGAGGCAATCCAAGCCTTTCCTCCTGCTCAAGGCTGCACGAGGTGTCCCATCATAGGTAGTGGGCTTCAAAAAGCCTGCTGGTGCACCAGCGATGGATTCTGAGCCTACCACCAGCAGGCCCCCCAAGAAGATCAAGCTACATAACTGTTTCACCATGCAGAGGGCCTAGTCCAGTCCCATGCAGGCTCCACAGCCATTGATCCAACTTTCATGAGTTCCCGCTAATTTGGTTTGGTCTTCTCTGCAGGTTTCCACATCATGATGCACTGATGTACTTGTTCATAGAATCCCTCTTCTCTCTCATGTGCCTCCGCATTTTGGGTTGGGACAGGTAGGCTGGGGCAGCAGGAAGAGGGAAGAGGGGTTTTGATTGGTGTGTAAACTGAATGGAAAATTTTTGTTAAAAAAAAAAATAGAACCAAAAAACGTTTACCAAGATAATCTGAAAATAAAATTTGTCACTGAATATACTTTTCATGAAAGCAATTTTTCATTACATATTAATTTTATAATATAACATGTTTTTCTTTGGTATTTTCAAACATGTAAATAAAGTGTACCTAAATACATTTTTACAGGCCAGATTCTTGATATTTTCCCAAAATACTGGGGAGGTGTGATAAAAGTTAATAATATATTATTGTGTTTATTGTCCTTAGGACACACATATACATATGACCAGAATTGAGAAACAAAGTAGATGCAAGCATCATGCTTATCTGCCCTTCTGCATTGTGCTAAACTTAAGACTCACTCTACAATCTCTTGATCAGTCCTCTATATGTAGAGTTGGTATACTTACCTGTGTTCTTTTGGATAAAAATATCTGAGACTGTGCTTTATAAACAAAAGATGAGTATGTATCACCAATATTTTTGATGTTCAAGAGCCCATGAAAGTGTTGGGTCAGTTGAAGGCATCATGGTGCATGGTGGCACACCACAAGTATGTATATGATGGAGTGCTGCACTCTGGGAATGAAGGGGAGGCATCAAGCTTGCTTTGTGAAACATGTCAGTCCTGAGACCTAACCAGGATCCCACAAGAAATGCACCAGTTCTTTCTGAACACACTATGTCCCTTTAACTCATCACTGTCTTCTGGGTGTTACAGTAACTCCCATTGCTACCAACATGAAGACAAAAATCCCCATACAGCATTCCTTCACAGAAACTTGGAGTTATGATCAAACCTTATGCAAACCATGGCTTTGCATATCTAAAGTGAAGATCCTTGCCCAACTTCTGAAACACTTTTCATCCTCTCATGATAGCCTCAATGTATTGCCTGAGCATCACTTTGATGTCCAATTTGCAAGTATTGTTTCAGCCTCCATACAAACTTCATTTTGTTAAGGTCTTCGCTTAATGAATTACAAAGCCTAGACTCCCAAATTATTTGTCTTCCTTGCAATTGTCTCAAAATCATTTTTTTTTTCGGTTTTGAGAGGTTTATTAGGGGGTATTCTTGCGACCAACACACGGGGTTCAAAGGAGAGAACAAAAGAGTAGGTAGGAGGAGGGGCAGGCTGTGGCAAGTGGTTTATTTCTGTACCTGGTATAAATTTGGCATGTGTTCAGCATTTTGCAGCTTGTGAGGGTCAGGTGTCCAGACACGCCTCCTGTGATGCACGGTCCCATGATTCAGGGTCTTGCAATCCTGAGACCTGAGTGTGGATCCCACATTAAAGGATGGGCTATGGAAAGGCCCACTTCTAAAACCCCAGGGCTGTTGGGAGAATTCAGTTTCCTTCAGGCTTAAGGACTGTGGACTTCTCGTTGGCTGTTGCTGAAAGCCACACTCAGTTTCTGGCCAGTGGGTGACCCCAGCATGGTGATTGGCTTCATCAAAGCTAACAAGGCACCCCAGAAAAAGCTGGGTGTCCCTGTCTTATAAGACAGGTTGCCCGAGTGACAGTATTATTCTCTTCTGCATTTTATGTTTTTTTTCTCTTTTTTAAATTTTATTTTATTTTACAATACCATTCAGTTCTACATATCAGCCACGGGTTCCCCTATTATCCCCCCACCCACACCCTCCCCTTACCCCCATCCTACCCCCCATTCCCACCTCCTCCAGGACAAGTCCTCCCCCGAGGACTGCAATCAACCTGGTAGACTCAGTCCAGGCAGGTCCAGTCCCTTCCTCCCAGACTGAGCCAAGTGTCCCTGCATAAGCTCCAGGTTTCAAACAGCCAACTCATGCAGTGAGCACAGGACTTGGTCCCACTGCCTAGTTGCCTACCAAACTGATCAAGCCAATCAACTGTCTCACCTATTCAGAGGGCCTGATCCAGCTGGGGGCCCCTCATAGTTCATGTGTTTCCATTCATTTGGCTATTTTTTTTCAATAATTGAGTAGAACCGAAATTTATTATAAGCCACAGTAGTCCTAGGGACCTCCATACTATATATATATATATATATATATATATATATATATATATATATATATATATATATATACACATATATATAGCCTCTATGGTTCTATGGGCTGTGGTCTGATTGTTCTTTATTTTATATCTAGAATCCACTTATGAGTGAGTACATACCATGACTGTCTTTCTGGGTTTGGGTTACCTCACTCAGGATGATTTTTTCTAGTTCCATCCATTTGCCTGCAAATTTCATGCTTTCATTGTTTTTCTCTGCTGAGTAGTACTCCATTGTGTATATGTACCACATTTTTTCCATCCATTCTTCCGTTGATGGGCATCTAGGTTGTCTCCAGGTTCTGGCTATTACAAATAGTGCTGCTATGAACATAGCTGACCATGTATCTTTATGGTATGAATCAGCATTCCTTGGGTATATGCCCAAGAGTGGGATGGCTGGGTCTTGAGGTAGTTCTATTCCTAATTTTCTGAGAAACTGCCATACTGATTTCCACAGTGGTTGTACAAGTTTACATTCCCACCAACAGTGGAGGAGTGTTCCCTTTGCTCCACATCCTCTCCAACATTGGCTGTCATTGGTGTTTTTGATTGTAGCCATTCTGACAGGTGTAAGGTTGTATCACATGCCGCAGACCACCCAGAGGGAGACCACCACTGCGGGAGAACCAGGGAGAAGGCTCGAGGAGAAGTCAGGAATCGGCGAGGAAATGACAGACAGACACACAATGGATTGTTGTGCTGCTGTGGATTTACTTCTGTAAAACCAGTGCTTATATTCTTTTACAATCAAGGAACTTGGCAGGGGATTACATCAGACTGTTAATTTTTACACTTACTCAAAATCAGCAAACTTTTACAATTTCACAGGATCAGCAAAAGACAATAGCAAAATATATCAATATCTATTTCTGTGTAGACAATAGCAAAGCATTTTAGTATCTATTTCTGTGTATCACTTCCGCAGCTTGGAGTTCATTGTGGTTGTTGCTTAAGGGCATGATCTCAGAATTTTGTGAAATCTGTCTCGCGCCAAAGACCACATCTGTGAGACCCAGACTTTTACCAGCCAAAGCTTAACTCACCCTCTATATACTTTTTGTATAATTTCATTTATACACTCAACCATCTTTCTAATTGTCATATACCTTTCTATACCAATACCTTAGGTCTGGCTTCATATTTTCTATGATCTGTTGACTTTCTTCCTTACTATAAAGGCACCAAGGCTTTCTAGTCCTGACTAGCCTTTTCCATAAAAGGCAAATCATTCCAAAGTTGTTTCTTCCCTTCATGATTCATTCCCCCCCGACACAGAAAAGACATACAGGGAAAAAGTATGATTAGTGCAAACAAGGACTGTCGCCCTGAGATCCTCAGGCCGCATGACGACCGTTGGATGTGGGGAAACTGCCTGAGGTCTCGCTCCAGGAAGCTTCAACCTCAGCCCTTTAGCTGCCAGACTCTAGTACAGCGGCAAGCTTTCAAGCTTTGCTACAGCTACACAGGTGTCACAGCTGTGGGCGTAGCAGTTCCCCCTTTTCTGTTTTTAAAATGAAGCTCGAACACGTCCTGTTGCACTGTTTGTATGGAAGTATAGAGACATTTAATGAGACAGGGGAAAAGAAAGATGACAAACACCATCAGTAAAATAAGCACTCCAATGACTATAAAATATTGCAGCCAATCCATCGGATTCAAATCTTTGATTCCCTTTTCTATTTCTGAAGCTAGGTCTTGTAAACCTCCTATCTGCAAATGAGCCTGACTCATAGCTGAGATATCTTTCTGAAGTGCATCTAGATCATGAGTAATATCTGTATCTTGCCAGACACCTTGCAGGTGGGCCTTGACCTTTTCCCAAGGCTGAGAAGTATTATAAGGTAATGGAGTAACACAGATGGATTTAAAATTACCATGGCAGCGAGCAAACATTGTGGTTTTGAGGTTAGAAATATCTTGTCCTAAGACCAAAACCACTTCTTCTAAAACATTAATTTTTGACTCCAATTTCTTATCAATAGCCTCCTGCTCTAGCAGAGCCATAGTAATATTCTTACTAAGAGTATTCACATAATGAGCAGTATGAATTTCTTGAACTAGAGCTGTAGTTGCAATAGCAAAAGTAGTAATTATAGAAATCAATGCAGAAATGCCCAAAAATAATGCAGCAACAAACCGTTTTGGCCGAATCAAATCTCTCAAAGCATTCAATACCTGTAAGGCTGAATTATCATACCAAGGCTCAGGGCCTAGTTCTACAGGCAACATGACAAAAGGAGGTCGCCTGACCAGAATCACAGTTCCCAACTCTTTCTGCTCTGAGGAAGTGATACAATTTGTCAATTTACAAGAACTACAAATTATCCGAAACGAATTACCATCTTGTGAAATATTAACAAAGGAAGATTGTGTCAAAAGTAAAGCATTAGGGTAGGATATGCAGGCTCGAAGACCAATGGCCTCTGATTGAGTATGGTTAGGTTTTTTCTCTAGCATCATATTGGCAGCTGCAACAAGCCTAAACAAATCAGAATGTTTTCTAGTGATGTTGCCTTGTTTTGCAAACCAGGTGGGTTCCACAAGGCCTGGAGAAAACCATCTCCTAAGGGGCTCTCCATGTCCCTCAAAGACGTACTCATGAAATTTCTCTTTATGAGTATTCAAGTAATCTTTATAAGTCTCTCCTTTGTCATTAGAATTAGAGTAGTCCCAAACTTTAAGCACATCCAACGACCCCCGTGGTTCATACCACACAGCAGCATTAGGAAAGCCACAAGTCAACCAAGCTGGAAACTTGGACAAGGAAGAATCCCAAAATTGATCCTTGTCTCTATATTTTTGAATGCAAGGAGTTATAGGAATAGTATTAACTTGAGTAAAATTATCTCTATACAGTTTGTCTCCTAAAGTTTGCATCTGTAGCTCCCAAACCCATCGCCTACCAGCATTCGCTTTGTCTGGACCATCAGTCAGGAAGGTTCTATAAGATGTCGGAAAGCAGCCGTAAGGCACTTTCCCTTGCAGTGTCAGGCAGATTGGTAGTGAATCTGCTCTGCCTTCAAAATTTATAAGAGAGGAGGAGCTGCTTTGAGCGTCAGAATCTTGAGCTCCACCCAACCTGACTGAATCATTTGTCAACACTTTGATGGGTTCCCGATCTAACCATCCCACAGGCTGAATGATTGGGGGATTAGGAACATATGCCCAAAAGGAAACTCCTTGAGCTACCGGTAGCGGAGCAAAGAGCAAAGACAAAAGGGCAGTGAAATAAAATGAAGCGGTGAGAGGTTTTCCTTGCTCAATCAGCAGCTTCTTCGCGTTCCCAGTCAGAAGCTGAATCTGTGACCAAGTCACTTTCGGTTTCTCGCCGCCGCCGAGTTTCCATCAGCAGCTTCCTCTGTTGCTTTCTCTGGTGGCGCTTGCGCCTTCTTTTCTCCCTTTGCAGGTCGGATAAGGCGATCCGGGATCCAGATAGGGGAATCGGCATCCTGTGGAAAGACACAAGCATACCCTCGTCCCGCGGTTATGAGGACATCCAGTCCCTTCCATGTGCCAGATAATAAATCCTTCCAGTACACCAACGGCAGAGGTGTACTGTGGAACTCACGATCCCAGTGAATTAGGGCTGCAGTGAGTCCTTTGTCATCAGTATTAAGATGATTAAGCACAAATAGGGCATGAGATAAAACATGATGAGGAGTAAAGTACCCATTTGAGGCTTGCAGCCTCTCTATTTGCAGCTTCAAATTTTGATGAGTCCTTTCTATGATAGCTTGACCCTGTGGATTATAGGGTATTCCTGTAGTGTGGGCAATTCCCCACTGATTGCAGAATTGTTCAAATGCTTTTGAAGTATATGTTGGCCCATTATCTGTCTTTATTTGTGATGGAAGGCCCATAATCTGAAAACACTGTATGAGATGCTGAACCACATCTTTGACTGCTTCTCCAGTCCTGGCTGAGGCAAAAGTGAAGTGAGAATAAGTGTCCACTGTAACATGGACATATCCCATCCTACCAAAGGAGGAGACATGAGTCACATCCATTTGCCAAATGACAATCACAGATTCGTTTTATTTGCATTTCTCTGATGATTAAGGATGTTGAGCATTTCTTTAAATGTCTTTCAGCCATTTGTAGTTCTTGTTTTGTGAATTCTCTGTCTAGCTCTTTAGCCCATTTTTTAATTGGACTGTTCAGTATTTTGATGTCTAGTTTCTTGAGTTCTTTATATACTGTGGAGATCAATCCTCTGTCAGATGTGGAGTTGGTGAAGATCGTTTCCCATTCTGTTGGCTGTCTTTTTGTCTTATTGACTGTGTCTTTTGCCCTGCAAAAGCTTCTCAGTTTCGAGAGGTCCCATTTATTAATTGTTGTGCTCAGGGTCTGGGCTGTTGGTGTTTTATTTAGGAAATGGTCTCTGGTGCCAATGCATTCAAGAGTGCTTCCTACTTTCTTTTCTATTAAGTTTAGTGTAACTGGATTTATGTTCAGGTCTTTGATCCACTTGGACTTGAGTTTTGTGCATGGTGACAGACATGGATCTATTTGTAATCTTTTACATATTGACATCCAGTTATGCCAGCACCATTTGTTGAAGATACTTTCTTTTTTCCATTGTATAGTTTTGGCTCCTTTGTCAAAAATCAGGTGTTCATATGTGCATGGATTAATGTCAGGGTCTTCAATTTGATTCCATTGGTCCGTATGTCAGTTTTTATACCAGTACCAAGCTGTTTTTATTACTATAGCTCTATAGTAGAGTTTGAGGTCAGGGATGGTGATGCCTCCAAAGGTTGCTTTATCATATAGGATTCTTTTAGCTATCCTGGGTCTTTTGTTTTTCCATATGAAGTTGAGTATTTTTCTTTCCAAATCTGTGATGAATTGTGTTGGGATTTTGATGGGGATTGCATTGAATCTGTAGATTGCTTTTGGTAAGATTGCCATTTTTACTATGTTAATCCTACCTATCCATGAGCATGGGAGATCCTTCCATTTTCTGATATCTTCTTCAATTTCTTTCTATAGAGATTTAAAGTTCTTATCAAAAAGGTCCTTCACTTGTTTAGTTAGTGTTATCCCAAGGTATTTTATATTATTTGTGGCTATTGTAAAGGGTAATGTTTCTCTGACTTCTTTCTCAGACCTTTTATCATTTGTGTATAGGAGGGTTACTGATTTTTTTGAGTTGATCTCGTATTCTGCCACTTTACTGAAGGAGTTTATCAGCTGTAGGAGTTCCCTGGTAGAGTTTTAGGGATCACTTATGTATACTATCATATCATCTGCAAATAGTGAAAATTTGACTTCTTCCTTGCCAATTTGTATCCCTTTGATCTCCTTTTGTTGTCTTATTGCTCTAGCTAGAACTTCTAGTACTATATTGAATAAATATGGGGAGAGTGGACAGCCTTGTCTTGTTCCTGAATTTAGTGGTATCGCTTTGAGTTTCTCCCCATTTAATTTGATGTTTGCTGTTGGCTTGCTATAAATTGCTTTTTTATGTTTAGAAATGTTCCTTGTATTCCTGATCTTTCTAAGACCTTTATCATGAAGGGGTGTTGGATTTTGTCAAAGGCTTTTTCAGCATCTAAGGAGATGATCATGTGGTTTTTTTTCTTTCAGTTTGTTTATATGGTGTATTACATTGACTGATTTTCATATGTTGAACCATCCTTGCATCCCTGGGATGAATCTTACTTGGATTTTGTTCATGAGGGATATTGGTCTGTAGTTCTCTTTCTTTGTTGCATCTTTGTGTGGTTTGGGTATCAGGGTAATTGTAGCCTCATAAAAAGAGTTTGGTAGTGTTCCTTCTGTTTCTATTGTGTGGAACACTTTGTAGAGTATTGGTATTAGTTCTTCTTTGAAAGTCTGGTAGAATTCTGCACTGAAACCATCTGGTCCTGGGCTTTTGTTTTGTTGGGAGACTTTTGATGACTGTTTCTATTTCTTTAGGGGTTATTGGTCTATTTAAATGGTTTATCTGGTCTTGATTTAATTTTGGTATGTGGTATTTATCCAGAAAATTGTCCATTTCTTCCTGGTTTTCCATTTTTGTGGAGTACAGGTTTTTGAAGTATGATCTGATGATTCTCTGGATTTCCTCGTTGTCTATTGTTATGTCTCCCTTTTCATTTCTGATTTTGTGAATTTGGGTGCTCTCTCTTTGTCTTTTGGTTAATTTGGATAGGGGTTTGTCTATCTTGTTGATTTTTTCAAAGAACCAACTCTTTGTTTCATTGATTTTTTGTATTGTTCTCTTGTTTTCTATTTTGTTGATTTCAGCCCTTAATTTGATTATTTCCTGGCGTCTATTTCTCCTGGGTGATTTTGTTTCTTTTTGTTCTAGAGCTTTCAGTTGTGCTGTTAATTCATTGGTATGGGATTGCTCCATCTTCTTTATGTGTGCATTTAGAGTTATGAATTTTCCTCTTAGCACTGCTTTCATAGTGTCCCATAAGTTTGGGTATGTTGTACTTTCATTTTCATTGAATTCTAGGAAATCTTTAATTTCTTTCTTATTTCTTCCTTGACCTATTGATGTTTCAGGTGGGCATAATTCAGTTTCCATGCGTTTGTGGGTTTTCTATAATTTTTGTTGTTGTTGAGGTCTAACTTTAAGGCATGGTGGTCTGATAAGATACAGGAGATTATTCCATTTTTTGTATCTATTGAGATTTGTTTTGTGTCCAAGCATGTGGTCAATTTTTGAGAAGGTTCCATGGGGTGCTGAGAAGAAGGTATATTCTTTTGTGTTAGGATGGAATGTTCTGTAGATATCTATTAGGTCTGTTTGAGTCATAACATCCGTTAGGTCCTTTATTTCTTTGTTAAGTTTCAGTCTGGTCGATCTGTCTTTTGGTGAGAGTGGTGTGTTAAAATCTCCCACTACTAATGTGTGGTGTTTGGTGTGCGTTTTAAACTTTAGTAGTGTTTCTTTTATGAATGTGGGTGCTTTTGTATTTGGAGCATATATATTTAGAATCAAGACTTCATCTTGGTGGATTTTTCCCGTGATAAATATGTAATGTCCATCCTGATCTCTTTTGATTGATTTTAGTTTGAAGTCTATTTTATTAGATATTAGGATAGCTATACCAGCTTGTTTCTTAGGTCCATTTGCTTGGAAAGCCTTTTCCCAGCCCTTTACTCAGAGGTAGTGTCTGTCTTTGAGGTTAAGGTGTGTTTCTTGTATGCAGCAGATGGATGGGTTCTGTTTTCTTATCCATTCTGTTAGCCTGTGTCGTTTTATAGGTGAGTTGAGACCATTGATATTGATGGATATTAATGACCAGTGATTGTTAATTCTTGTTATTTTTTGTGGTTGTGTTGTGTTGTCCTTCTGTGGTGTATGTTGGTGTGGGATTATCTATTGCTTGATTTTTCATGGATGTGTTTAGCTTCTTTAGGTTGGATTTTCCCTTCTAATGCTTTCTGTAGGGCTGGGTTTGTGGACAGGTATTGATTAAATCTGGTTTTCTCCTGGAATATTTTGTTAATTCCGCCTATGTTGATTGAGAGTTTTGCTGAGTATAATAGTCTGGGTTGGCATCCGTGGTCTCTTAGTGTCTGCATGAGGTTTGTCCATGATCTTCTAGCTTTCATAGTCTCTATTGAGTAGTCTGGTGTTATTCTGATGTGTTTGCCTTTATATGTTACTTGGTCTTTTTCCTTTGCGGCTCTTGTTATTTTTTCTTTGTTCTCTGTGTTTAGTGTTTTGATTATTATGTGGCAAGGGGACTTTTTCTTTGGATCCAGCCTATTTGGTGTTCTGTAAGCTTCTTGTATCTTCATAGGTATTTCTTTCTTTAGGTTAGGAAAGTTTTCTTCTCTGATTTTGTTGAATATATTTTCTGTGCCTTTGAGTTGGTATTCTTCTCCTTCTTCTATCCCTATTATTCTTACGTTTGGTCTTTTCATGGTGTCCCAAATTTCCTGGACGTTTTGTGTTACAACTTTTTTGTCTTTAGTGTTTTCTTTGACTGACGAATCTATTTTCTCTATTGTGTCTTCAGTGTCAGAGATTCTCTGTTCCATTCTCTTGCAATCGGTTGGTTATGCTTGTTTTTGTAGTTCCTGTTCATTTAGTCAGGATTTCTATTTCCAGCATTCCCTCAGCATGTGTTTTCTTTATTTTCTCAAATTCATTTTTCAGATCTTGGAATGTTTCCTTCATCTGTTTAATTGCTTTTTTTTGGCTTTCTTTGATTTCTTCCCAGTTTTTGTTCATTTTTTCTTCCATTTCTTTAAGGGAGTTTTTTATTTCCTCTTTAAGGGAGTTTTTCATTTCCTCTTTAAGGAAAGTTTTTTATTTCCTCTTTGAGGGAATGTTTTATTTCTTCTTTAAGGGACTCTATCATCTTCTTAAAGTCATTTTTAGGGTTGACTTCTTTTGTTTCTTCTGTCTTGGTTTGTTCAGGTCTTGCAGGTGTAGAATCACTAAGTTCTGATGTTGCCATATAAGTCTTTATATTGTTGCCTGTATTTTTGCACTGGCGTCTACTCATCTCTTCCTCTGTGCGGTGCAGTTGGTGTCTGTGTCTGAGAGTGCCTCTCTTGTTCTAATTTTTAGTCTTTGTTTAGTAGGAGTTCTTGGTTAAATTGGTGCTATTGGGCTATTTCTTCAGGGGCAGCTGATCTCAGTTGGTGAAGTATATACTTATGATTCTGGTGATCTGGTTTGGTGCCTGGGCAGTGCCTTCTTCTGTGTTCCCAGGTCATGATTTGTTCATTCGTCAACTCCTCAGCTGATCTTGTTTCTTCAGACTTCAAACTGTAGGCATCTGAATCTTCTCCTAGATGGGTTTCAGCTGAGTGGGGTAGTCTCACCAACACCTCCAAGTTGTTGGGTTTTGCAGGATCAGCAGCTGGGCCCTGGGTTGTCCTCAGACGGAGTGTTCAGATTTGTTCTGGTTCTGTCCCACGGATATAGCTTCTTCCCCATGTGTTGGGGTTAGAGGCATCCCTGTTCCACGCTGCATCTGCTTGTCTCCATCGCCAGACCTGTCTACCTCTGCGGTCCACCGCCAGGCCTGTATGTCCCTGTCAGCTGCCGCTGGGCCTGTCTGCATCTGCGGGCCGCCGCCGGGCCTATATGTCTCTGCCAGCTGCTGCTGGGTCTGTATGTCTCTGCCACCTGCCGCTGGGCCTGTATGTCCCTGTCGGCTGCCGCTGCTGGGCCTGTCTACCTCTGCAGGCTGCCATGGATCTACCTGTGTCTGCTTGTCTCCGCGGCCAGGCCTGTCTTCAAAATCATTTTCATTGCTTATAGAAAAGTTCTAAAATGTTGAGATAGAAATGTTGCTTTCCAGTTTCAAATTCCTTTCATTTCTATACTGTAATTTGTGGAATACTGTGATTGGTAGCTCTTCCTCAGTAGGTGAGATATCAGGTCAGTTATCTGAGGGAATATAGTTTATAGAAGGGGAAAGAGTGATGTCATTATTTGTGCAAAACTTTCAGTATGCAACATGATTGCTAATAAGCAGTTAGGTTGTTCTTGTAGTGTAGTAAGCCTTTTAAATAAATTTAAAATATACCAATGGTGAATGAGTTGTGAAACTTTTTAAAACAGCACCAAGTTATATGGGAGTGAAATGCATTTGACTTGTGATCATGCAGCTTACATCACAACAAATGCATCTACACCCAGATATGCAGCATATTTTAGGGTTAACATTTGTGCCTAAAAGTCACATGTGTGTAGGCAGAAGTTTCTATTCTGCCAACAACTCTCAATTACCCCATAGTCACTTCCCTAATTACCACACAGAAGCTTATATTAATTATAACTGCTAGGCCATAGCTCAGGCTTACTATTAACTAGCTCTTACACTTAAATTAACCCATAATTCTTATCTATGATTAGCCACGTTGCCTGGTACCTTTTCTCAGCTCCATATTCTCATCCTGTTTCCTCTGCTTCTGGCTGCTGGCCTAACTCTGCCCTTCCTCTTCCAAGCATTCTCCTAGTCTGCTCACCTTGCCTATATTTCTTGCCTGGCTACTAGCCAATCAGTGTTTTATTATAACAATCGAGTGTAGCTGGAGTTTTCTCTCTGGGTTCCACCAAGCCCCAGCAGTCCAATAGCCCATTTATAAAATAAACACACAGACGCTTATATTATTTACAAACTGTATGGTCGCAGCTGGCTTCTTGTTATCTAGTTCTTATATCTTAAATTAATCCATATCTATTAGTCTATAAGTTGCCACATAGCTTCTGGCTTATAGGTACCTTACATCTCACTTTCTATGGTGGCAGCTGGCAGTGTCTCACTCCTCAGCCTTCTACTTCCCAGGATTTCTTTTTTGCTTGTTCTGCCTATACTTCCTGCCTGGCTACTGGCCAATTAGTGTTTTATTATTAACCAATCAGAGCAACACATTTGACATGCAGAACATCCCACAGTAATCGAGTAACAAATTTTTACAGTGTACAAGAGCATTATCCCACATCATTTCCCCCTTTTTTGTTTAATTAAAAAGGAAACTTTTATGCTTTTTTAAATTTAAATTTTCTCTTTCTTTTTACTTACCAACCCCTGTTCCCACTCCCTCCCCTTCTCCCACTGCCCCCACCCCTCTCCATCCCACCTCTATTCCCTCCTTATAAGTGGTAAGGCCTTCAGTCAACACAGGCTGTCATGCCATGTTGGGGATGGACCTAGCTCCTCTTACCTGCATCAAGGCTGAGTTAGGCAACATACCATAGGGAACAGGCTCTAAAAAGCCAGTTCATATACCCAGTATTGGTTTTTCAAGGTCTGTGAAGAATTGCATTGGGATTTTGATGGAGATTGCATTGAATCTGTAGATTGCTTTTGGTAAGATTGCCATTTTTATTGTGTTGTTTCCTCCTATCCAAGAACATGGGAGATTTTTACATTTTCTGATATCTTCTTTAATTTCTTTCTTCAAAGACTTGAAGTTCTTATCATACACATATTTCACTTGTTTGGTTAGAGTTACCCCAAGATATTTTATGTTGTTTGTGGCTATTGTAAAAGGGTGATATTTCTCTAATTTCTTTCTCAGCCCATTTATCATGTGTATATAGGAAGGCTACTGATTATTTTTAGTTAATCTCATATCCTACAACATTACTGAAGGTGTTTATCAGCTGTAGGAGTTCCTTGGTAGAACTTTTGGGGTCTCATATCATCAGAAAATAGTGAAAGTTTGACTTCCAATTTATATCTCCTTATTCAAAGAAGATTTTAACCTTAATGTTATTAAGTAAGTATTACAGTAACAATATCTAATCCATTTTCATTTGACAAAATTAGAGAATATATTTAATTATATATCTTATCTTGGTGAGTCTAAAGTTTGGTATTCAATTTATCTTTTATTATAACAAAAGAAAATTATAATTTTCTAGTCTTTAACTCCATCAGAGACTCTGGAAGCATGTTATGTTACTTAATGACTGGGACATCAGACTGCCTCGACATTCACCCAAAGTTCCTCTGCAATGTTGGAGTATCCATCTTCAGCTTTTAGGGCTAGCATACCTGATATATTTTTCTATAAAGCAGAATATTCTGAAGGGCCTTCATCCCTTGTCTTGGCAAAGCATGACATTTCTTTCTTTTGTGTCCTGCTTGTCCATTTGGACAGCATACTGTCAGCAGTAGAGGCAAGGGCACTTTCTTGCCTAGTGGCTTACTCTTGCCACAAAGAAAGTAAACACCACAAGGAGTTTCTTTGTGCCCATCATCTTTTATAAAGTAGATTGGTGATGCCAGGAGCAGATATGTCTCCTTGTCATAACAAGTAATCTTATGTTATTAAATAATTTTAAATGCCATATTATGTAGATCTTTGAAGTGTTTGAAGATTGCCTATCTATCTGAAATATATCATTGTATACCTTGAAAGCATACCTATCATGACTATAAGTTTGGAATTATAGATGATTATTAATCCATATTAAGTTATATATTACATTTTAAATGAGTTGCATAAACATAATACACTAGACAAGAGTAGAAATATAATACAGTGTGACAAAATTCACTTTAAATTTGTATCAATAAGCTAAAATCCATACTGATGTAAAATATGTAAAATTAACAGTTGTTTTTTGGGTTAAAGTAGATTTAATAATCTATCCTTTTACCCTATCATTTCTACACCATACACTTCTATATTATATCCCCTTTTCTTCTTTTAGAGAGAGATTGACTATGACCAATAACAATTTGTAACCAACTACCTAAACAAATACAAACATCTATAATCATTTTCGGGGGGAATGTGGGCATAGATTTTTAAGCTACTTCCTGATGATTGGGGGTGCTAGTAATCTTATGGGGACCCTGAGAAAATTTAGTATTATGGTTAAGTATTGACTGGGGTAGTCTGTGAGGCTGGATAATCTCAGCCAGTAGCCTTGAAGCTTTTCTGGATGCAGAACTCAGAACACTGCAATAGATGCACTCTGGAACACTGGATCATCTGGGCCATCTGTTCCAGATGGCTCTTCCTCAATCAAATCTGTTTTTCTTAACACAAAATGAATCCACACTTTCTCATTTCCTATGGAAATAAAAGCATAACTTTTTCTCTAAAGTAACATATCTTTTGACTTAAATTTTGAAGTCAAAGCATTTTCAAAAATATATAGGTTGGATTAATTCATCAACATTTATAATCAAATCTCTCTTAGCAGCTGTTTCTCCTTCCTCAGCTGTCAAACAATTCAAAGATAACCCAATACCATACAGAATCCAGACTCTCTGTATTTTCCACCTTTACATGGCTTAACTTTTATATTACTTTTACTGTCTCTTTAAAGACTTTATTTTTTTAAACTATTTACTTCTTTATATAACTGCCTGTACTTCTTTTCCTCTCTCTATCAAGCCTATGTGTATTTTTACACAATGTAAACCATTTGGAGGTTTTTTTCCAACTGAATCTATTTTATTTTGACCTGTAATCATTTTCTGACTATTGCTTTAGACTGCAGCAAGGTTAGGACCAAAGCAGCATCCCCTGGCTGATGATGCCACCCAGCTCAGCTTCTCAACATGGCAGAGGTACCAACAAGTCATGCTTACCTTCCCAGTTCTGGGAAGCAGTAATAAAGAGCATGCCTGTGTTTTTAAGCCTGTGACTATGTTCTCAAGCCTGCAGGCAGTGGCTAGGAGAATCCTCTCTGTACTGCAGCCTATAGGAGAGTGCAGAAGTCTGTCACACCACTTAGCTCATGGCAGCTGACAGCCAGCTCTATCTCTCAGGCAGCTGTTGGGAGACACATGTCTGTGCTGCTGCTGGCATGAGACTGCGAGACCAAGAAGCCCACTGTGGCTCCATTTCTGTGAACTAAGATTCCTTTTCAAGCTTTATCAGGTCTATGTGGATCAATGCCCCACAGGGAGCACCAATTATAGGCAAAAGTTTCTGTTAGACCAACAATTTATATATACCCAGCAGACACTTCCGAAATTACCACACAGAAACTTATATTAATTATAACTGCTCGGCCATTAGCTCAAGCTTATTACTAACTAGCTCTTACACTTAACCCGTAATTTTTATCTTTGTTTAGCCACGTGACTTGGTAGCTTTTCTCAGTGTGGCATTCTCATCTTGCTTCCTCTGAGTCAGGCTGGCGGCTCCTGACTCCGCCTTTCCTCCTCCTGGCATTCTCCTTATGTGCTTGTCTTGCCTGTACTTCCTGCCTGACTTCTGGCCAATCAGCATTTTATTAAACCAATTTGAGTGACAAATCTTTACAGTGTACAAGAGCATTATCACACAGCACATGTGCACATGCATATGAACAAACACATTAGACATATACACACACACACACACATATATACATATGCATATATATGTAGATATATATGTATAGTGGTATTGGTTTCACTAACTCCTTGGAGCTGGTGTTCAGTTATTCAGCACCACAGCTGTGATTCACTAAGCCTACAGAAAGTACATCCAAGTCTTTGAAAATCATTAGCCTTGACTTTCCATGAATAGGAGGATGCTGAGCTTGTGGAAGCTAGACCCAAAGAGAGAAAGATGTTGCCTGGGAACACAGCCAGTATTTCCATCCAGAAAGATGCATGGCAAAGGGACAAACAATCCATTTTAAGTCTTTACACATGACTTAAAAGGCCATCCATGGTATAAATGCTGAATTACCAAACAGATTGAATCATAGTACAAATTTCCCCAAATTCTGGTCACTTCTTAAATGTGAAATACAAGGATACCCCCACAAAAGACTGCTGGCAATGGCCGAGAGACAGCCAGAGCTGACCTACTCTGGTGATGGGATGGCCAAACACCCTAATAGTTGTGCCAGAAACCCCATCCAAGTACTGAGGAATCTGGATGCAGACATCCATGGCTTGGCCTCAGGTGGAGCGCTGGGAGTCTAATTAGCGAGAAAGAGGAGGGTTTATATGAGCGAGAATCATTGAAACCAAGGTTGGATAAAGCACAGGGACAAACAGCCAAACGAATGGAAACACATGAACTATGAACCAAAGGCTGAGGGGCCCCCAACTGGAGCAGGCCCTCTGAATAGGTGAGACAGTCAATTGGCTTGATCTGTTTGGGAGGCATCTAGGCAGTGGTACCAGGTCCTGGGCTCGCTGCATGAGATAGCTGTTTGAAACCTGGGACTTATACAGGGACGCTTGGCTCAATCTGGGAGGAGGGGACTGGACCTGCCTGGACTGAGTCTATCAGGTTGATCTCAGTCCTCGGGGGTGGCCTTAATCTGGAGGTGGTGGGAAAGAGGGGTGAGCTGGGGGGAAGGGGATGGGGGCAGGAAGGGGGAGAACAAGGAAGTCTGTGGCTGTTCTGTAGAACTGAATAGTATTGTAAAATAAAATTAATTTTAAAAAAAGCGAAAAAAAATAAAGTATTATGTTTATACAATTCAAAAAAAAAAAAGAAATACTTTCTGTAGATGAGAACCGATCTCTAACTAACACATTTGTTCTCCTTCCAGGCTTTCTGAGGTTTCTATCCCAAGTGCATCTGCAGGAGGGGGGAATTTGCATTGTAGACCAATTGTGAATCCTGTCCATCACTTGTGCCATCTCAGATAACTCTCTTCATCATCAATGGTCACTGCTAAAGCAAGATCTAACAGCCCCTAGAGAAAGGACTGTGGTTCCTGGAGACAAACCACCTATCCATGAAATATCTACTCAGCATCACCAGGCACATTAAAGAAGAGAAATAAGAGTCATAGTGAGGGGCCTGTATGTGAGAGCTTTTACAAGCTCATTCTCAGAACCAGCAGGGGGCACTGTGGATCCATCACTTCTCAAAGAAGTAAAGGACAGCAGAAATAGGTAATGATGTGCACTTTGGAGATTTAACAGCCTCTGTGACTTCATTGCCAGTCTCATTACATTCAAAGACCATGTTGTAGTTAACATGTGAGATCTCCATGCTACAACACTGGAGAGGTTATTTGTTAAATAAAATTCATAGTGAGCCCACCAAGGTCCAGAACGGATTCCTGCTGCTGCTGGATAGGATATTAGTTTTTGAAAGGCTTATCAGTAAAGGTGAAGGATATTTGATCTTCAGGACCCTTAGCAATATCTTGGGGAAAAGTGTCTCAGGAATTTGCAGCTGATATAAAAGTTGTGCATATTCCTGTTGATCACTATTGTGAAAAATAACAACTGCCTCCAAAGCCCCAAAGCTAGTGTCTAATGGGGGCAA
>NC_051075.1:82519912-82586903 GCF_004664715.2 Peromyscus leucopus
TTTAGCAAACTGATGCCCGGCTTAACTCTGTACTTTTTCATATTACAAGAGTTTATGACATGAAATGGTTGAAGGAATCAGGGACATGTGGACTGAAAATCTACCAACAACCTTCGTCAAATCCCCCCAGAGCACAGCCTGGTTCTCAGCTGAGTTTAAGGTAAATGGCTCACGTTTGTTTAGAACAAAGGTCTGAAGCTTTTCTAGATGAACAAAATGTAATGAGAGATAAGATGATGCAATTTACAGATTAAGTAATTGAATCAGCTAGAAATATAAAGCAGTCAGATCTGTGCCTGATGTGCACAGTTCTCAGGGAAAGCAGATAGACTGGAGACTTTGGGTGACTCTCCAGGCAGCCAGCTGTCTCTGCCATTCTAGATTTTTGGAAGTTGCTTATAATGCTCTTCCTGTTTAATAGTTAATATTATATCCTTCTGAGGTCTTTGATGTAGTTTAAGACTAGATAGTTACAGTTATAATTTTCCTTAGTTATGATAAAAGTTAAATTAGGTATGAAACTTTAGACTCACAAATATAGGATAGATAATAAAATAATTTCTTCCATTTTGCCAATTACAAATAAACTAGATATTGTAACTGTAATTCTTGCTTGATAACTGTTCTATTATATGTAATTTAACTATGTTAAAGTTAAAATCTTCCTTTTTGATTAGACAGAAAAGGAGAAACGCTGTGAGATAATGCTTTTGTACACTGGTTTATTAAAAGGCTGATTGGCCAGTAGCCAGGCAGGAAGTATAGGAGGCAAGTAGCCTCGGAGAATGCTGGGAAGAGGAAAGGAGTCAGGAGTCACCAGCCAGACACAGAGGAAGCAAGATGACAAGGCAGAACTGAGAAAAGTTACCAAGCCACTTGGCTAAACTTAGATAAGAAATATGGGTTAATTTAAGTGTTAGAGCTGGTCAGTAATAAGCTTGAGGAAATTCCTGAGCAGTTATAATTAATATAAGCTTCTTAGTGATTATTTTATAAGCAGGGTCTGAGGGACCGTGCAGCTGGCAGGACACAGAAAAACTTACAGCTACATGTTATGTTGTATGGGTCACTGATTAAGGCCTCACCTTCCCGTGGTTACCCTAATCCCAAACACTGTCCTAATCAGAATACCACTGAGGCTTTGCTCTGAATCTCACAAGGGAGAAGCCTCACTGTCACCCTGGACCTTCCTAAGCATTGGATCCCGGCAACTTCACCAGACACATTTCTGCGTTTAGAGGTGATTCTTTGCACTTAGTTCATGTTAGGCAATATTGCATATATTTTATATTGTGGCAAAATGGAACCCTGTTTTCCCAGATGTCACAGACCATATATGTAGAGAGCATTCTGAGAAATCATTAAATGGAGTGAAAGGTGAGATTCAAGAAATCAGCACTCAATGATATCTGACACATTTCTACAAAGTGTCTGTTCCCCAAGAACGCACTGCGCCCCCTGCTGGTACTTAGTGCTCCTGCAAGGAGGTTTGTGTCAGGATTCACACTCAAGATTGCTCACTGTGTATCTACTACAGTAATAAATGGCAGTGTCTTAGGCTCTTAAGCTATTCATTTGCAGGTAGAGGCTGTTTTTGGAACCATCTCTTGAGATGGTGAATCTTCATTTCACAGACTGCGCATAGTATGCTGCATAATTATTAGCTTGTGTCATAATTAGAGCTACCCACTCCAGCCCCTTCCCCGGAGCCTGGCAGACCCAGTTCATTGCATAGTCACTGAAGGTGAATCCAGAGGCTGCACAGGAGAGTTTTAGGGACTTTCCAGGCTGCACCAAGTTTACCCCAGATTCCACCAGCTGCACCTCACACTGGACACCTACAAACAGAAAATCATGTCAGTAAAATACCACAAATGTCCACTGTCCCTCACACTCATGTGCAATCACACACTGAGTATCTTTCCTTATCTATTAATTACCTTTTAAAAGGGCAACAAGGAAAACTCAGCTCAGTCTCAACTACATGTTAGATGTAATGATCACAGAATGAGAGGACCCGTGAGTCCAGATCTGGGAGCCTCTGTCAGAGCTGTAGGGTCAGGGCTGGTTTTCATGAGCAAAGGGGAACATTATTTGCATATCTTCCTGCTATATCATGACTTATCTAGTGGCTATTCTGGGGTTAGAACAGAACAGCCATTAGATAGACAGGCCAGGTAGGAGCCTTAGAGGAGATGAAATAAGGGCCAAAGTCACATTTACAGCATCAAAGTATCACTTGTCATTGTCCTATCACTGTCACTCAAAGGATATAGTTCAGTCGACAGAGTTCATCAACTGAAGTGTTCTGTATTCATCCCCAGAACTGCATGATAGGCAAGAGAGAGGAGCAAAAGAATCATGGGATCGAGTTATGATTGGGCTTCATGAACTGTGTCTCAAAAAAGAGAAGAGAGGAGAAGAGAGAAAGGAAGAAAGAAAAAAAAGGAAGGAAAGAAGAAATGAGACTTCTTAGTATGAATTCAGTTATTAACAGTAAAAACACAACTTTGTAGCCTTACTTTTTTGTACTTTGTACATGTAAACTCCTCTGATGTCTTAGCCAAACTTATCAAATACATTCATAGAAAATTAAGAAAAGAAAAACTAAAATATGATAATTTAAGCAATGTTGTCTAAGGATTTGTTTATAATGAATTCATAAAATTGAGTTGCAATATGTGGATGAAGCAGTACCAGCTCAGTGGTACAGTATAGCATGGATAAAGCTCCATAATTGATCCTCAAAAATTAAAAGAAATGTTATATTAATATAAATACTATCTGAGTTTACTATTTGGTCAATATTAAAAACACATTGAAGACCTGTGTTTACAATTTAGATCCTCTAGGCCTGACTTATGCCACCCACAGTACAGATCTCCTCCTATCCATCCCAAAGGCACTCCCAGCTCTTCTGTGACTTCCCTAAGACACCAGGTAGGCTCATTTCTTTCCCTGACACATTCTTCTGCTCTCCAGATCCTCAAGGGGTTGTCTTTCTCTCCCCAGGAGCCAAGTCACTGTGGTAGTATTGTGTTCCCCAATATATTTTACACCCTAATAAACTTATCTGGGGTCAGAGAACAGAACAACCACTAGATACAGAGGTCAGAAAATTGTGGCACACACACCTTTAATCCTAGCATTACAGAAGCAGAAATCCTTCTGGATCTCTGGGAGTTCAAGGCCACATTGGAAACAGCCAGTCATGGTGACACACGCCTTTAATCCCAGGAAGTGATGGCAGAAAGGTAATAAGGCGTGAAAACCAGGAACTAGAGGCTGGTTAAGCTTTTAGGCTTTTGAGCAACAGTTCAGCTGAGATTCATTGTGGATAAGGACTGGGAGGCTTCCAGTCTGAAGAAACAGGATCAGCTGAGGAACTGGCAAGGTGAGGTATCTGTGGCTTATTCTGCTTCTCTGATCTTCGAGCATTCACTCCAATACCTGGCTCTGAGTTTGTTTTTACTAATAAGACCTGTTAAGATTCATGCTACAGGTCGCTCTTATAGAAAAGTACCACATGCCCGTTAGAGACTTCCCTCCCTGCACCACTAGGGAGTCCAGTCCCTTTTTCCCTACAGTCTAATCTCTTCCTGTGACATCCCTCCCCCTCACATCATGTTGTTTTTGCTCTTTCCCACATCTTAAGTGGCCTTGCTTCTCTCAACTGCTGAGTAGACATTGCTATTTCTTACCCAATAGGTTCTTGCACCCAAGTGCTGTCAGACTATTTGGCATTCCAGAATGGGAACAGGTTCAATCTTAGGTGGTCAGTCAGAATTACAATCAGATATTGTTTGGTTGCTCTGACAAAAGATACTGTGCATGCTACCAAAGGAGAAATGTAAACAGCAACCCAACTACAAACCCTTTGACCTACAATGGTGACCTGTCTGCAAGACACAAATATATTTTCCAACTGTTTTCTAAAATCTTATCTTTATACTCTCATATAAAAGCTCTCACTCCTTTATCAAAGAAGCTTTTGTTTTTAATTACAGATGGAGACTATTACAGAGATCCATGTCAGGTAAACATGCAGAGAACAGGTGACCCTGGGATGGCCAACTACACCTGATATATCTTCAATGTTAACGCTACATCTAAGGCTCAGGGGAAAATCCTTGAAGAGGGGGCAGAAAGATTGTAAGATCTGAAGAACCAAGATGTGACTGTGAGATGGTATCTTCTAGACAGAACAGGGATACTGCAGCTATGAAAGATCAGTAATATTGCTTCCTAAACTAGATGTCCATAGTATAGGGGTGACATCTCAGTTCTCCCCGCTAAATAAAGAGTGTCAGGTAATCAATGGTGTTGTAAAAAAAAATTGAATTTCATAGCAGAGATTAAAGCATCTACCCCAAAATCTATGGGGATCCCTTACAACAAACTGCTTTTGCTTGATTTAGTCAAACAAAATTGGACTATGAAAGGGGCTTTGTTTGTGCACATTAAATCTGTTAATTTCTCTTTTACTGGCCTAACTCATATTATACCTTATTCCCAGCCACGCCAGCAACAGTTCCAGTCCCTTAGATTTAAGAGATATTTTTATCATAATGTGTTACCACAGCTTGTCCTGTTTTGCTTTATTAAAAAAGAATCATGTCAGTGGAAGTGGTCACTGGTAAACAGTTGGTCAAAGTATGGTATATTGCTGTGGGAAATCTTTCTGTATGCTATGAATATGTGTGGCTCCCATTGGATAATAAATAAAGCTGCATTGTTCTATAGCAGAGCTGGATAAAGTTAGGCTGTACATTCAAACTGAAGATGAGACAAAGAAGTGTAGAGTCCAGGGAGACACCAGCTGGCTGTCCAAGGAGCAGCATGTAATGGGTGGGACACAGGTAAAGCCACCTTGAACATGTGGCAATACATAGATTAATAGAAATAGATTGATTTAAATTATAAGAACTACCTAAGGAGAAGCTTGAGCCATAAGCCATACAGTTTGTAATTAATATAAAGCCGCTAAATGATTATTTTATAAGCAGCTGTGGGACTGCGGATGGGAAAGATTAGTCTGGACCACAGACAGGGCCAGGCAGGACCAAGAAACTTCTGCCTACAGTGTACTCTAACAGCCTCCTGAATCAGCATTATTTTATTCCTAACAGTCCTTTTGAAAAGTTGACAAATACCGTATAAGATTGTGAAATGACAGACAAAGGAACACTAAGAATGATTTTTTTTTTTTTTTTGGTTTTTCAAGACAGGGTTTCTCTGTGTAGCTTTGCGCCTTTCCTGGGACTCACTTGGTAGTCCAGGCTGGCCTCGAACTCACAGAGATCCACCTGGCTCTGCCTCCCAAGTGCTGGGATTAAAGGCGTGTGCCACCACCCCTGGAGAGATGGCTCTGCTGTTAAAGGCTAGACTCACAACCAAAAATATAAGAATGATTATTTTTGAGCTAGTTTCCAGGCTAATCTTCTCTGTTATCTCAGTCCCAGGGCAGCTCCCTGCTCCCCCAGGGTTTCTGACACACTCAGGATGTGGGCTGCAACACTGTGTCTCTTGCACAGAAATAGACCGCAGAGTCCTCAGAGGTCAGGCTGCGGAGCTCCATGTAGGCTGTGCTGGAGGATTTGTCCACAGACAGTGTGGCCTTGCCCTGGAACTTCTGATTGTACTTAGTATTACCATTTGCAGGATAAATCCATCCAATCCACTCCAGGCCCTGTCCAGGACTCTGCTTCACCCAGTTAATATCATAGCTAGTGAAAGTGTAGCCTGAAGCCTTGCAGGACAACTTCACTGTGTCCCCAGGTTTCACCAGCCCAGGACCAGACTGCTGCAGCTGGACCTGGGAGTGGACACCTGTGGAGAGAAAGGCAGAGTGGATGTCATTGTCACCTCAGTCCCTGTCCCTTCTTCAGGGTTGGAACTGGAAAGCCCCTTACCTGTAGTTACTGACAGGAGGAAGAGGATGATCCAACTCCATCCCATGTTGAGGATCTCTGTGCTCAGTGACTGTGGAGAGGACACTGATCATATGTTGTTCTGGGGTGTGGACATCTCTGTATTTACCATCATAGTCTCATGTAATTTGCATATACATGAGCAGGGTACTTCTTAGATAAGTGCCTAATCCAGCTGGAGAAGAAGTAGATAGAGGACACTTGGGTCAGGCAGCAGGATGCTGAGGGCCAAGTCATAATCCTCTCTGAGGAAATGCATCCCATACCCTTGCCCTCAGCCCTGTGCAGATGCTGAGGAAATAGCATCAGGACCTAAGTTCTTAATATATTTCAGGCCTGAGGCAGATGTTCCACTTTTTGACAAGGTTATGAGATTAATTTGCAGATGTTGGTTGTGATAATAATGAGAGAGATAAGAAATTTGAAAGCTCCTAAGTTTGAAATTTTCAACCTCATTTCAGATATATGCAATTAATATTTGCCTTTCCAACAGAATATATACCAAAGAACTCTCCCAAATGACACAAAGTAAATACACTTCAGAAATATTTGCACAACAATGAATATTGCAAAAAACATCAAAATAACTACATTATGGAATTAACTATGTGCCTGTCAATACACAATTTCACCAAGAAGACATGTTCATATAAACAACAAACAAGTTTTTTATCTGCAAGCAGTATGGAACTTCATAAGTTATAGGATGCAACTAGTGATAAACTTATTTAGACCATCTCAGAAACACAGATATTAAATGAGACTCTCATTAGTAGTTCTTAGATATTTCATACTTATGTACAACTAGGAATACAAATACATGATGAAGTATATGTGAACTTGTCTAGTAGAATAAAAGCAAAGTAGGAGGGGAAGGAAAATGAAGGGTAGAGATTATGGCAGAAATACACGCAACGTAGAAAATACATGTGTATAAAAATTCTAAACACATTTCAAATTATTTTTACATTTCACAATTTATATTTTTGGAAATTTTAATCCATGTATAAAATATAATATGATCGTATCTACAGCCACTATGCCCCTTGGTTCCTCTTGGGACTTTCCAATAAGACTCTCTCCCAACTTCCTGACCTCTTATTTATTAACTCATAATGCAATGAGTTCAATCAGTGCTATCTATATACACATAAGTGGGTTCTTCCTCTGGTACATAGGAAACCTCCAGAAACCTTCCAAAGCAAATTGACTATATTTTCCTCATCAGTCATCAAATGCCAATGGATCCTCAGCTTGACATGGGTCCTCAGGAGTTTCTCTCCATCTCCATTTATGCTACAGTTTTAAAAATTGTTATACTATCTTTAGTGGAGAGAACAGGGCACACATACACCAAGCTGTTTGTGCGATCCTCAGAGGACAACTTATGGAATTCAATTCTTGTATCCTATCATGTGGGTCCAAACAATCAAACTGATATTGCTAATCTTGCCAGTAGACACGTTTACCTGCTCAGCAACTTCACAGGCTCTCAAAAACCAAAATGAACTCAATGTATCAAAATATAGATGTTTTCTCTCATATCACAATGTGCACTTTTATATCACTTGGCTTTTACATGTATGTCACAGTCAGAGTATTTTTTTTTAGGATTTTGTGTATGCTTGTGTCTGAATATTTATTGTTTTAGTTTTGTTTGGTTTTAATCTCTTTTTTAAAAGCTTTTTTGTCTGTTTTTTTTCCTACAGAGAGAAAGACAGACTGTGGAGTTGGGTTGGAGAGGATATAGGAAAGATTTGGAAGGAGTAGAATGAGAATTCATGATATGAAATTTTTGAAAAAAATGTAAAAAGTAAATGAAAACCGAATAAAATAAACAAGAAAATACAAACCTGTAAAGAATTTAACAAATAATCTTTACTGTGTTTGAGCATGGAGACATCACATGGCAATCAAGGTAGGTGTATGTCAGCTAGTAAGAAAGAAAACCACAGAGGATAGAGTCCCCTTCATTCCACCTTCACCCTCTACTGGGGATTCTTGGTTCCATTGTGCCCCCTGCTGGTCAGGAGCTCCCCTGCAGGTTGGTCTGTCATGGCTTACACTGAAGTTGCACTGTCTTCCTGCAGCAGTAACAGATCCCTGAAACTTCAGTGCTCACAGAGCTCAGGTGCAGGCAGAAATGGCTCCTGTTTATCTGAAGATACTGACTGGATGAATCAGAGATTGATTTTAATTTGTCCCTATACTATGATCAATGCCCCTCTCGATGTCAGGCTCCTCCCTGGTGACAGTTGGATCCATCTCTAGCAGTTCCCACTTGCAGTAAGGGGACAACAGGAGAGAACAAAGTCTTGACTACCTTCTTCAGACTGTACCTGGGGCAGAGCACATGATGTCAGAGAACCATAATGAGTGTGAAGCTCAGATGCAGCCCCCCCCCCGGTGTATCTACATATGAACTCCTAAGACATGTAGATAAAGGGGTTGATAGAAAGAGTACGAACCACTGTGGTACTCATGGAAAAGTTAACAATTTCAAAAAATTCACTTGCATAATAAGGAAGTAGAAATGAATCAAATATGCACTGTGACTCAATCTGTTTTCCACACTGCCTTCACTTACATTTAAAGGAATAGGGGAAAGAGGAGATCTGCTTGACAAGGGTCCTCTTGGGTGGAGGATATGTGTACTTACACGGCTTTATCTCTCCACATCTACCATTCCAAGTACTGAGTCCTCTTATTCTTAAAAAGAGCATGTGTTAATTAAGCTTTTCAGAAGCTGACCATTTTCATAAAAAAAAATGGTGGATTTGGGATATGCTCCCAGGGATGGGACAATCCAATAGCACTATGGAGGGATATGTGTGCATGTGTGTTTAAATATCTGAAGTATTGCTACAATATTAAAGCAAAAATATACTACATAAATTCAGGTTATTCATGTACATTTGCTCTAATATCAGGTCATGAATCAGATGTACCTAATGTTACAGGATAAAAGAAGCTGGGACCAGTCTGGTACATGTCTTCTCTTCTGTCACTGGTCAGAATTGATATGATGTCTTGTGGACTGTTGGTTCTGAGGGCAACACCCACTTCTCATTGTAGAGGAACACTTATTCCTATAGTTCAGGGTACTGGATGGTTCTGTGTTGGCTTTACAGAATCTCTATTGGGCTGAGTAAGGTCTATAAACCTGCATTTCAGTACATGAGATTCTGATGTCTATCATAGGTTGCAATGGACAGTAGTGCATGCTTACTTAAATAGCATAGAGCTATCCTCCTCTTAAAATGTCATCCAATCACAAAATTCTTGGCTCTGTGAGAATATAGATAGATACTATGGGCTTATTCTCCTGAATTAATAATTATCAGATGTGCAGGTCTGGTGCATTAAGGTGAAAGTGAGCAGGAGTTGTCCTTGAGTACATCACACATTTATTTCTATCTTTTTTTCCCCATTCTCTCTTTGGTCTGTGGATTATTTTCCCTTCTCCTGTGGCTTGGCCCTGTTTTCATAATCATAAATTCCAGGAATTCCTTCTGTAATTGTGCTGTGTTTTACTTTTCTAAACACCACTTAAGGACCTGAGCACCACTTACACAATTTCTGAAGCCCTCCAGGGGGAGGATTGTGTCTGGAAACAGGCTCACATCTCCTTGTAGCAGGAATCTTAAAAGTTCTTATTAATAAAATCAAACCTGAGGCCAGTTATTGGGGTGAATACTGGAAGGTCAGAGAGACAGAATAAGCCACAGCTATCTCACCTTGCCAATTCCTTAGCTGGTCCTGTTTCCTCAGGTTGGAAGCCTCTGAGTCCTCATCCAGAATGAATCTCAGCTGAACTGTATTGCTCCATAGCCTGAAAGCTTAACCAGTCGAATGCTTAACCAGGCCAAAATCTTCTAGTTTCTGGTCCTCATGCCTTATATATCTTTCTGCTTTCTACCACCACTCCCTGGGATTAAAGGTTGGCTTTCTGGGATTAAAGGCGTGTGTCACCATGCTTGGCTATTTCCAATGTGGCCTTGAACTCACAGAGATCCAGAGGGATTTCTATCTCTGGAATGCTAGGATTAAAGGTGTGAGTGCCACCATTTTCTAGCCTTTGTATCTAGTGGCTGTCTGTTCTCTGACCCCAGATAAATTTATTAGAGTACACAATATTTTGGGAAACACAATACCACCACATCTCCTCACTGTGATTCTCCCACAGTTTGATGCACTATGGTTTTCTCAGTGGTCAGATATCTAAGATGCAGGAAGACCCAGTTTAGAGATGTTTCTGGACATCTCTGGAGGGTCCACTCTGTAACTTACCTCTGCAGGAAGTTATAGACAAATTCTGAAGATGATTCCTCTGGGAAAATGTCATGAAGCAGCAACACTAACTACTAAACAGTCTTGAGAAAAGCACTGAGGATGACTGTAACACCCATGTATCCCAAAGACTGGAGGAGAATGTCTTGTGTCACTGTGTTCACTGTTCTGTAACAGGCTGTGATTACAAGGCAGGTATTGAAACTTGGCAAGACTATGAATGTGGAATAAGTGATCACAGCTTAGTTTCAAAACCTATTCCTAAATACTCAGAATTATGAACTCATTTGATGAATTAATTTTGTTAATAAAAACTCAACAGCAACATTGGTCATCTAAGAATTTGACATTGATGTGAAATGTTATCAAACATTTCTACTCCAATGTATTGATTCAGTTATGTTCGCCACATGCTCACATTTATATCTTCAAAAGAATGTATGGATCAAGTTCCCTAATTTAAAATCCTGCTCTCTGAATCTTGCATGCAGTGTGGCTAGTAAAATTCTTCATGTAATATAATCAATCCTTGTTCTGTTGTTCCTTTCTCAGTATTTAATCACAAGTTTTGAGAAAGTCTTCAGGCTACTCTTTCCTGTCCTTTCAACTCCAAGTAGCTTCCTGCTCCTTCAGGGTTTCTGACACACATCAGATGTGTGCTTTGACAGTGATCTTTGCACAGTAATAGATAGCTCAGCTCCATGTACACTGTGTTGGATCTTGGGTCTGCATCTAGTGTGGCTCTGTCCTAAAACTTCTTCCCTTAGTTTCTTTGGCCAATGATTGGGGGTATCCATTCAATCGTTTCAAGCTCGTCTAGGTTCTGCCTCACTCAATTCATATAGGATATTGGGAAGCTATCTGAGTCAAAGTCCTTACAGGAAAACTTTATTGAATCTCCTGAAATCCTCAGTCCATCTCCAGACTGCTGCAGCTGAACATAGAAATGGACATCACATATAGAAAAGATGTCATGATCACTTCAGTCTCTGGCTCCCCATTAGGCCTTCTCCTTGGAATGTACTTACTTATAGCTGCTTCTACCATGCAGAGGATGATCTACTTCAATCCACAGTGAGAGTTTGTGTGTTCAGGGACTTTGGATAAATGAGGACTAATGTGGAACACTTGCTTGTGTGGATGTCCCTGTATTTACGATCACAATCTCTGTTATGTATGTAAACATGAGGAATGGTATTTCTCAGATCAAGATCTTATCCTTTTTGAGACAGAACAGAGGGACTTTTTATGTTAATCAATGGGAGGATGAGGTTCAAGTACTATACCTGTCTAGAGAAATGCATTTTCCCTGCCTAATCTTGGCACCTGTGCAGATAGAGCTCTTTCATCCCAGTGAGAATATAGTCACCACATTCTTGTTTATTAAAGTGGACCACACTTTAAGGATTCAAGGATCAACTAAACCTCCTTAGGGCCAACCATATTTGTGATGCTCAAAAGTTGCATTGACCACCTTGCTCCCATTAGACACTAGCTTTGGGGCTTTGGAGGCAGTTGTTATTTTTCACACTAGTGATCAACAGGAATATGCACACCTTTTATATCAGCTGCAATCTCCTGAGACAATTTTCCACAAGATTTTGCTCAGGGTCCTGAAGATCAAATATCCTTCACCTTTACTGATAAGCCTTTCATGAACTAATATCTTATCCAGCAGCAGCAAGAATCCATTCTGGACCTTGGTGGGCTCACTATGAATTTTATTTAACAAATAACCTCTCCAGTGTTGTAGCATGGAGATCTCACATGTTAACTACAACATGGTCTTTCAATGTAATGAGACTGGCAATGAAATCACAGAGGCTGTTAAATCTCCAAAGTGGCCGGGCGGTGGTGGCGCACGCCTTTAATCCCAGCACTTGGGAGGCAGAGGCAGGCGGATCTCTGTGAGTTCGAGGCCAGCCTGGGCTACCAAGTGAGTTCCAGGAAAGGCGCAAAGCTACACAGAGAAACCCTGTCTCAAAAAAAAAAAAAAATCTCCAAAGTGCACATCATTACCTGTTTCTGCTGTCCTTTACTTCTTTGAGAAGTGATGGATCCACAATGCCCCCTGCTGGTTCTAAGAATGAGCTTGTAAAAGCTCTCACATACAGGCCCCTCACTATGACTCTTATTTCTCTTCTTTAATGTGCCTGGTGATGCTGAGTAGATATTTCATGGATAGGTGATGAGCTGTGCCTCAAAGTTTGTCTCCAGGAACCACAGTCCTTTCTCTAGGAACTGTTAGATCTTGCTTTAGCTGTGGCCATTGGTGATGAAGAGAGTTATCTGAGATGACACAAGTGATGGACAGGATTCACAATTGCTCTACAATGCAAATCCCCCCCTCCTGCAGATGCACTTGGGATAGAAACCTCACAAAGCCTGGAAGGAGACCAAATGTGTTAGTCAGAGATCAGTTCTTATCTACAAAAAGTATTTCACATTTGAGAAGTGACCAGAATTTGGGGAAATTTGTACTATGATTCAATCTGTTTGCTAATTCAGCATTTATACCATGGATGGCCTTTTAAGTCATATGTAAAGACTTAAAAGGGATTGTTTGTCCCTTTGCCATGCATCTTTCTGGATGGAAATACTGGCTATGTTCCCAGGCAACATCTTTCTCTCTTTGGGTCTAGCTTCCCCAAGCTCAGCATCCTCCTATTCATGGAAAGTCAAGGCTATTGATTTTCAAAGACTTGGATGTTCTTTCTATAGGCTTAGTGAATCAAAGCTGTGGTGCTAAATAATTGACTATCGGCTCCAAGGAATTAGTGGAACCAATACCACTATACATATATATCTACATATGCATATATATGTAGATATATATGTGTGTGTGTGTGTTTGTGTATATGTCTAATGTGTTTGTTCATATGCATGCGCACATGTGCTGGGTGATAATGCTCTTGTACACTGCAAAGATTTGTCACTCAAATTAGTTTAATAAGATGCAGATTGGCCGGAAGTCAGGCAGGAAGTACAGGCAAGGCAAGCAGATAAGGAGAATGCCTGGAAGAGGAAGGGCAGAGTCAGGAGTCGCCAGCCTGACTCAGAGGAAGCAAGATGAGAATGCCAAACTGAGAAAAGCTACCAAGTCATGTGGCTAAACAAAGATAAAAATTATGAGTTAAGTGTAAGAGCTAGTTAATAATAAGCTTGAGCTAATGGCCGAACAGTTATAATTAATATAAGTTTCTGTGTGGCAATTTCGGAAGTGTCTGCTGGGTATATATGAATTGTTGGTCTAACAGAAACTTTTGCCTATAATTGGTGCTCCCTGTGGGGCATTGATCCACATAGACCTGATAAAGCTTGAAAAGGATTCTTAGTTCACAGAAATGGAGCCACAGTGGGCTTCTTGGTCTCACAGTCTCATGCCAGCAGCAGCACAGACATGTGTCTCCCAACAGCTGCCTGAGAGATGGAGCTGGCTGTCAGCTGCCATGAGCTAAGTGGTGTGACAGACTTCTGCACTCTCCTATAGGCTACAGTGCAGAGAGGATTCTCCTAGCCACTGCCTGCAGGCTTGAGAGCATAGTCACAGACTTAAAAACACAGGCATGCTCTTTATTACTGCTTCCCAGAACTGGGAAGGTAAGCATGACTTGTTGGTACCTCTGCCATGTTGAGAAGCTGAGCTGGGTGGCATCAGCAGCCAGGGGCTGCCGCTTTGGTCCTAGCCTTGCTGCAGTCTAAATGTCAGAAACTGATTACAGGTCAAAATAAAATAGATTCAGTTGGAAAAAAACCTCCAAATGGTTTACATTGTGTGAAAATACACATAGGCTTGATAGAGAGAGGAAAAGAAGTATAGGCAGTTATATAAAGAAGTAAATAGTTTAAAAAAATGAAGTCTTTAAAGAGACAGTAAAAGTAATATAAAAGTTAAGCCATGTAAAGATGGAAAATACACAGAGAGTCTGTATTCTGTATGGTATTGGGTTATCTTTGAATTGTTTGACAGCTGAGGAAGGAGAAACAGCTGCTAAGAGAGATTTGATTATAAATGTTGATGAATTAATCCAACCTATATATTTTGAAAATGCTTTGACTTCAAAATTTATGTCAAAAGATATGTTACTTTAGAGAAAAAGCTATGCTTTTATTTCCATAGGAAATGAGAAAGTGTGAATTCATTTTGTGTTAAGAAAAAACAGATTTGATTGGGGAAGAGCCATCTGGAACAGATGGCCCAGATGATCCAGTGTTCCATAGTGCATCTATTGCAGTGTTCTGAGTTCTGCATCCAGAAAGGCTTCAAGGCTACTGGCTGAGATTATCCAGCCTCACAGACTACCCCAGTCAATACTTGACCATAATACTAAATTTTCTCAGGGTCCCCATAAGATTACTAGCACCCCCAATCATCAGGAAGTAGCTTAAAAATCTATGCCCACATTCCCCCCCAAAATGATTATAGATGTTTGTATTTGTTTAGTTAGTTGGTTACAAATTGTTATTGGTCATAGTCAATCTCTTTCTAAAAGAAGAAAAGGGGATATAATATAGAAGTGTATGATGTAGAAATGATAGGGTAAAAGGATAGATCATTAAATCTACTTTAACTCAAAAAGCAACTGTTAATCTTACATATTTTACATCAGTATGGATTTTAGCTTATTGATACAAATTTAAAGTGAATTTTGTCACACTGTATTATATTTCTACTCTTGTCTAGTGTATTATGTTTATGCAACTCATTTAAAATGTAATATATAATTTAATATGGATTAATAATCATCTATAATTCCAAACTTATAGTCATGATAGGTATGCTTTCAAGGTATACAATGATATATTTCAGATAGATAGGCAATCTTCAAACACTTCAAAATCTACATAATATGGCATTTAAAATTATTTAATAACATAAGATTACTTGTTATGACAATGAGACATATCTGCTCCTGGCATCACCAATCTACTTTAGAAAAGATGATGGGCACAAAGAAACTCCTTGTGGTGTTTACTTTCTTTGTGGCAAGAGTAAGCCACTAGGCAAGAAAGTGCCCTTGCCTCTACTGCTGACAGTATGCTGTCCAAATGGACAAGCAGGACACAAAAGGAAGAAATGTCATGCTTTGCCAAGACAAGGTATGAAGGCCCTTCAGAATATCCTGCTTCATAGAAAAGTCTATCAGGTATGCTAGCCCTAAAAGCTGAAGATGGATACTTCAACATTGCAGAGGAACTTTGGGTGAATGTCGAGGCAGTCTGATGTCCCAGTCATTAGGTAACATAACATGCTTCCAGAGTCTCTGATGGAGTTAAAGACTAGAAAATTATAATTTTCTTTTGTTATAATAAAAGATAAATTGGATACCAAACTTTAGACTCACTAAGATAAGATATATAATTAAATATATTCTCTAATTTTGTCAAATGAAAATGGATTAGATATTGTTACTGTAATACTTACTTAATAACACTAAGGTTAAAATCTTCTTTGAATAAGGAGATATAAATGGGAAGTCAAACTTTCACTATTTTCTGATGATATGAGACCCCAAAAGTTCTACCAAGGAACTCCTACAGCTGATAAACACCTTCAGTAATGTTGTAGGATATGAGATTAACTCAAAAAACTCAGTAGCCTTCCTATATACACATAATAAATGGGCTGAGAAAGAAATTAGAGAAATATCAACCTTTTACAATAGCCACAAACAACATAAAATATCTTGGGGTAACTCTAACCAAACAAGTGAAAGATCTGTATGATAAGAACTTCAAGTCTTTGAAGAAAGAAATTAAAGAAGATATCAGAAAATGTAAAAATCTCCCATGTTCTTGGATAGGTGGAAACAACATAATAAAAATGGCAATCTTACCAAAAGCAATCTACAGATTCAATGCAATCTCCATCAAAATCCCAATGCAATTCTTCACAGAGCTTGAAAAACCAATACTGGGTATATGAACTGGCTTTTTAGAGCCTGTTCCCTATGGTATGTTGCCTAACTCAGCCTTGATGCAGGTAAGAGGGGCTAGGTCCATCCCCAACATGGCATGACAGCCTGTGTTGACTGAAGGCCTTACCACTTATAAGGAGAGAATAGGGGTGGGATGGAGAGGGGTGGGGGCAGTGGGAGAAGGGGAGGGAGTGGGAACAGGGGTTGGTAAGTAAAAGGAAAGAGAAAATTTAAATTAAAAAAAGCATAAAAGTTTCCTTTTTAATTAAACAAAAAAGGGGAAAATGATGTGGGATAATGCTCTTGTACACTGTAAAAATTTGTTACTCGATTACTGTGGGATGTTCTGCATGTCAAATGTGTTGCTCTGATTGGTTAATAATAAAACACTAATTGGCCAGTAGCCAGGCAGGAAGTATAGGCAGAACAAGCAAAAAAGAAATCCTGAGAAGTAGAAGGCTGAGGAGTGAGACACTGCCAGCTGCCACCATAAAAAGTGAGATGTAAGGTACCGATAAGCCAGAAGCTATGTGGCAACTTATAGACTAATAGATATGGATTAATTTAAGATATAAGAACTAGATAACAAGAAGCCAGCTGCGGCCATACAGTTTGTAAATAATATAAGCGTCTGTGTGTTTATTTTATAAGTGGGCTATTGGACTGCTGGGGCTTGGTGGGACCCAGAGAGAAAACTCCAGCTATACTCGATTGTTATAATAAAACACTGATTGGCCAGTAGCCAGGCAAGAAATATAGGCAAGGTGAGTAGACTAGGAGAATGCTGGGAAGAGGAAGGGCAGAGTTAGGCCAGCAGCCAGAAGCAGAGGAAACAGGATGAGACTATGGAACTGAGAAAAGGTACCAGGCAACGTGGCTAATCATAGATAAGAATTATGGGTTAATTTAAGTGTAAGAGCTAGTTAATAGTAAGCCTGAGCTATGGCCTAGCAGTTATAATTAATATAAGCTTCTGTGTGGTAATTAGGGAAGTGACTATGGGGTAATTGAGAGTTGTTGGCAGAATAGAAACTTCTGCCTACACACATGTGACTTTTAGGCACAAATGTTAACCCTAAAATATGCTGCATATCTGGGTGTAGATGCATTTGTTGTGATGTAAGCTGCATGATCACAAGTCAAATGCATTTCACTCCCATATAACTTGGTGCTGTTTTAAAAAGTTTCACAACTCATTCACCATTGGTATATTTTAAATTTATTTAAAAGGCTTACTACACTACAAGAACAACCTAACTGCTTATTAGCAATCATGTTGCATACTGAAAGTTTTGCCCAAATAATGACATCACTGTTTCCCCTTCTATAAACTATTCCCTCAGATAACTGACCTGATATCTCACCTACTGAGGAAGAGTTACCAATCACAGTATTCCACAAATTACAGTATAGAAATGAAAGGAATTTGAAATTGGAAAGCAACATTTCTGTCTCAACATTTTAGAACTTTTCTATAAGCAATGAAAATGATTTTGAAGACAGGCCTGGCAGCGGAGACAAGCAGACGCAGGTAGGTCCATGGCGGCCTGCAGAGGTAGACAGGCCCAGCGGCATCGGTGGCCAACAGGGACATACAGGCCCAGCGACAGGCGGCAGAGACATACAGGCCCAGTGGCAGCTGGCAGAGACATATAGGCCCAGCGGCGGCGGCCCGCAGAGGCAGACAGACCCAGCGGCAGCTGACAGGGACATACAGGCCCGGCGGTGGACCGCAGAGGTAGACAGGTCTGGCGATGGAGACAAGCAGACGCAGTGTGGAACAGGGATGCCTCTAACCCCAACACCTGGGGAAGAAGCTATATCCGTGGGACGGAACCAGAACGAACCTGAACACTCCGTCTGAGGACAACCCGGGGCCAGGCTGCTGATCCTGCGAAACCCAACAACTTGGAGGTGTTGGTGAGACTACCCCACTCAGCTGAAACCCATCTGGGAGAGGATTCAGATGCCTACAGTTTGAAGTCTGAAGAAACAAGATCAGCTGAGGAGTTGAAGAATGAACAAATCATGACCTGGGAACACAGAAGAAGGCACTGCACAGCCACTAAACCAGATCACCAGAATCATAAGTATATAATTCACCAACTGAGATCAGCTGCCCCTGAAGAAAGAGCCCAATAGCACCAATTTAACCAGGAACTCCTACTAAACCAAGACTAAAAATTAGAACAAGAGAGGCACTCTCAGACACAGACACCACCTGCACTGCACAGAGGGAGAGATGAGTAGATGCCAGTGCAAAAATACAGGCAACAATATAAAGACTTATATGGCAACATCAGAACTTAGTGATTCTACACCTGCAAGACCTGAACACACCAAGACAGAAGAAACAGAAGAAGTCAACCCTAAAAATGACTTTAAGAAGATGATAGAGTCCCTTAAAGAAGAAATAAAACATTCCCTCAAAGAGGAAATAAAAAACTTTCCTTAAAGAGGAAATGAAAAACTCCATTAAAGAGGAAATAAAAAACTCCCTTAAAGAAATGGAAGAAAAAATGAACAAAAACTGGGAAGAAATCAAAGAAAGCCAAGAAAAAGCAATTAAACAGATGAAAGAAACATTCCAAGATATGAAAAATGAATTTGAGAAAATAAAGAAAACACATGCTGAGGGAATGCTGGAAATAGAAATCCTGACTAAATGAACAGGAACTACAGAAACAAGCATAAAGAACCGATTGCAAGAGAATGGAACAGAGAATCTCTGACACTGAAGACACAATACAGAAAATAGATTCGTCAGTCAAAGAAAACACTAAAGACAAAAAAGTTGTAACACAAAACGTCCAGGAAATTTGGGACACCATGAAAAGACCAAACCTAAGAATAATAGGGATAGAAGAAGGAGAAGAATACCAACTCAAAGGCACAGAAAATATATTCAACAAAATCATAGAAGAAAACTTTCCTAACCTAAAGAAAGAAATACCTATGAAGATACAAGAAGCTTACAGAACACCAAATAGGCTAGATCCAAAAAAAAGTCCCCTTGCCACATAATAATCAAAACACTAAACACAGAGAACAAAGAGAAAATAACAAGAGCTGCAAAGGAAAAAGACCAAGTAACATATAAAGGCAAACCCATCAGAATAACAACAGACTACTCAATAGAGACTATGAAAGTTAGAAGATCATGGACAAATCTCATGCAGACACTAACAGACCACGGATGCCAATCAAGACTATTATACCCAGCAAAACTCTCAATCAACATAGGCAGAATAAACAAAATATTCCAGGATAAAACCAGATTTAATCAATACCTGTCCACAAACCCAGCCCTACAGAAAACATTAGAAGGGAAAATCCAACTTAAAGAAGCTAAACACATGCATGAAATATCAAGCAATAGATAATCCCACACCAACATACACCACAGAAGGACAACACAACACAACCATAAAAAATAACAGGAATTAACAATCACTTGTCATTAATATCCATCAATATTAATGGTCTCAACTCACCTATAAAAAGACACAGGCTAACAGAATGGATAAGAAAACAGGACCCATCCATCTGCTGCATACAAGAAACACACCTTAACCTCAAAGACAGACACTACCTCTGAGTAAAGGGCTGGGAAAAGGCTTTCCAAGCAAATGGACCTAAGAAACAAGCTGGTATAGCTATCCTAATATCTAATAAAATAGACTTCAAACTAAAATCAATCAAAAGAGATCAGGAAGGACATTACATATTTATCACGGGAAAAATCCACCAAGATGAAGTCTCGATTCTAAATATATATGCTCCAAATACAAAAGCACCCACATTCATAAAAGAAAAACTACTAAAGTTTAAAACGCACATAAAACCGCACACATTAGTACTGGGAGATTTTAACACACCACTCTCACCAAAAGACAGATCTAACAGACTGTAACTTAACAAAGAAATAAAGGACTTAACTGATGTCATGACTCAAATGGACCTAATAGATATCTACAGAACATTCCATCCTAACACAAAAGAATATACCTTCTTCTCAGCACCCCATGGAACCTTCTCAAAAATTGACCACATGTTTGGACACAAAACAAATCTCAATAGATACAAAAAAATGGAATAACCTCCTGTATCTTATCAGACCACCATGCCTTAAAGTTAGACCTCAACAACAACAAAAATTATAGAAAACCCACAAACGCATGGAAACTGAATTATGCCCACTTGAAACATCAATGGGTCAAGGAAGAAATAAAGAAAGAAATTAAAGATTTCCTAGAATTCAATGAAAATGAAAGTACAACATACCCAAACTTATGGGACACTATGAAAGCAGTGCTAAGAGGAAAATTCATAACTCTAAATGCACACATAAGGAAGATGGAGCAATCCCATACCAATGAATAACAGTACAACTGAAAGCTCTAGAACAAAAAGAAACAAACTCACCCAGGAGAAATAGATGCCAGGAAATAATCAAATTAAGGGCTGAAATCAACGAAATAGAAAGCAAGAGAACAATACAAAAAATCAATGAAACAAAGAGTTGGTTCTTTGAAAAAATCAACAAGATAGACAAACCCCTAGCCAAATTAACCAAAAGGCAAAGAGAGAGCACCCAAATTCACAAAATCTGAAGTGAAAAGGGAGACATAACAACAGAGAACGAGGAAATCCAGAGAATCATCAGATCATACTTCAAAAACCTGTACTCCACAAAAATGGAAAACCAGGAAGAAATGGACAATTTTCTGGATAAATACCACATACCAAAATTAAATCAAGACCAGATAAACCATTTAAATAGACCAATAACCCCTAAAGAAATAGAAACAGACATCAAAAGTCTCCCAACCAAAAAACGCCCAGGACCAGATGGTTTCAGTGCAGAATTCTACCAGACTTTCAAAGAAGAACTAATACCAATACTCTCTAATTTGTTCCACACAATAGAAACAGAAGGAACACTACCAAACTCTTTTTATGAGGCTACAATTACCCTGATACCCAAACCACACAAAGATGCAACAAAGAAAGAGAACTACAGACCAATATCCCTCATGAACAAAATCCAAGTAAGATTCATGCCAGGGATGCAAGGATGGTTCAACATATGAAAATCAGTCAATGTAATACACCATATAGACAAACTGAAAGAAAAAAAACCACATGATCATCTCCTTAGATGCTGAAAAAGCATTTGACAAAATCCATCACCCCTTCATGATAAAGGTCTTAGAAAGATCAGGAATACAAGGAACATTTCTAAACATAATAAAAGCAATTTATAGCAAGCCAACAGAAAACATCAAATTAAATGGGGAGAAACTCAAAGTGATACCACTAAATTCAGGAACAAGACAAGGCTGTCCACTCTCCCCATATTTATTCAATATAGTACTAGAAGTTTTAGCTAGAGCAATAAGACAACAAAAGGAGATCAAAGGGATACAAATTGGCAAGGAAGAAGTCAAACTTTCACTATTTGCAGATGATATGATAGTATATATAAGTGACCCCAAAAACTCTACCAGGGAACTTCTACAGCTGATAAACTCCTTCAGTAAAGTGGCAGGATACAAGATCAACTCAAAAAAATCAGTAGCCCTCCTATACACAAATGATAAAAGGGCTGAGAAAGAAGTCAGAGAAACATCACCTTTTACAATAGCCACAAATAATATAAAATACCTTGGGATAACACTAACTAAACAAGTGAAGGACCTTTTTGATAAGAACTTTAAATCTCTAAAGAAAGAAATTGAAGAAGATATCAGAAAATGGAAGGATCTCCCATGCTCATGGATAGGTAGGATTAACATAGTAAAAATGGCAATCTTACCAAAAGCAATCTACAGATTCAATGCAATCCCCATCAAAATCCCAACACAATTCTTCACAGACTTGGAAAGAAAAATACTCAACTTCATATGGAAAAACAAAAGACCCAGGATAGCTAAAAGAATCCTATATGATAAAGCAACCTTTGGAGGCATCACCATCCCTGACCTCAAATTCTACTATAGAGCTATAGTAATAAAAACAGCTTGGTACTGGTATAAAAACTGACATACGGACCAATGGAATCAAATTGAAGACCCTGACGTTAATCTATGCACATATGAACACCTGGTTTTTGACAAAGTAGCCAAAACTATACAATGGAAAAAAGAAAGTATCTTCAACAAATGGTGCTGGCATAACTGGATGTCAATATGTAAAAGATTACAAATAGATCCATGTCTGTCACCATGCACAAAACTCAAGTCCAAGTGGATCAAAGACCTGAACATAAATCCAGTTACACTAAACTTAATAGAAAAGAAAGTAGGAAGCACTCTTGAATGCATTGGCACCGGAGACCATTTCCTAAATAAAACACCAACAGCCCAGACCCTGAGCACAACAATTAATAAATGGGACCTCTCAAAACTGAGAAGCTTTTGCAGAGCAAAAGACACAGTCAATAAGACAAAAAGACAGCCAACAGAATGGGAAAAGATCTTCACCAACCCCACATCTGACAGAGAATTGATCTCCACAGTATATAAATAATACAAGAAACTAGACATCAAAATACTGAACAGTCCAATTAAAAAATGGGCTAAAGAGCTAGACAGAAAATTCCCAAAACAAGAACTACAAATGGCTGAAAGACACTTAAAGAAATGCTCAACATCCTTAATCATCAGAGAAATGCAAATCAAAACGACTCTGTGATACCACCTTACACCTGTCAGAATGGCTACAATCAAAAACACCAATGACAGCCAATGTTGGAGAGGATGTGGAGCAAAGGGAACACTCCTCCACTGTTGGTGGGAATGTAAACTTGTACAACCACTATGCAAATCAGTATGGCGGTTTCTCAGAAAATTAGGAATCGAACTACCTCAAGACCCAGCCATCCCACTCTTGGGCATCTACCCAAGGAATACTGATTCATACCATAAAGATACATGCTCAGCTATGTTCATAGCACCAGTATTTGTAATAGCCAGAACCTGGAAACAACCTAGATGCCCATCAACGGAAGAATGGATGAAAAAAATGTGGTACATATACACAATGGAGTACTACTCAGCAGAGAAAAACAATGAAAGCATGAAATTTGCAGGTAAATGGATGGAACTAGAAAAAATCATCCTGAGTGAGGTAACCCAAACCCAGAAAGACAGTCATGGTATTTACTCACTCATAAGTGGATTCTAGATATAAAATAAAGAACAATCAGACCACAGCCCATAGAACCATAGAGGCTATATATATAGTATGGAGGTCCCTAGGACGACTGTGGCTTATAATAAATTTCGGTTCTACTCAATTATTGAAAAAAATAGCCAAATGAATGGAAACACATGAACTATGAACCAAAGGCTGAGGGGCTCCCAGCTGGATCAGGCCCTCTGAATAGGTGAGATTGGCTTGATCAGTTTGGTAGGCAACTAGGCAGTGGGACCAAGTCCTGTGCTCATTGCATGAGTTGGCTGTTTGAAACCTGGAGCTTATGCAGGGACACTTGGCTTAGTCTGGGAGTAAGGGACTGGACCTGCCTGGACTGAGTCTACCAGGTTGATTGCAGTCCTCGGGGGAGGAGTTGCCCTGGAGGAAGTGGGAATGGGGGGTAGGATGGGGGTAAGGGGAGAGTGTGGGAGGGGGGATAATAGGGGAACCCATGGCTGATATGTAGAACTGAATGGTATTGTAAAATAAAATTAAATTAAAAAAAGAGAAAAAAAAACATAAAATGCAGAAGAGAATAATACTATCACTCGGGCAACCTGTCTTATAAGACAGGGACACCCAGCTTTTTCTGGGGTGCCTTGTTAGCTTTGATGAAGCCAATCACCATGCTGGGGTCACCCACTGGCCAGAAACTGAGTGTGGCTTTCAGCAACAGCCAACGAGAAGTCCACAGTCCTTAAGCCTGAAGGAAACTGAATTCTCCCAACAGCCCTGGGGTTTTAGAAGTGGGCCTTTCCATAGCCCATCCTTTAATGTGGGATCCACACTCAGGTCTCAGGATTGCAAGACCCTGAATCATGGGACCGTGCATCACAGGAGGCATGTCTGGACACCTGACCCTCACAAGCTGCAAAATGCTGAACACATGCCAAATTTATACCAGGTACAGAAATAAACAACTTGCCACAGCCTGCCCCTCCTCCTACCTACTCCTTTGTTCTCTCCTTTGAACCCCGTGTGTTGGTCCCAAGAACACCCCCAATAAACCTCTCAAAACCGAAAAAAATGATTTTGAGACAATTGCAAAGAAGACAAATAATTTGGGAGTCTAGGCTTTGTAATTCATTAAGCGAAGACCTTAACAAAACGAAGTTTGTATGGAGGCTGAAACAATACTTGCAAATTGGACATCAAAGTGATGCTCAGGCAATACATTGAGGCTATCATGAGAGGATGAAAAGTGTTTCAGAAGCTGGGCAAGGATCTTCACTTTAGATATGCAAAGCCATGGTTTGCATAAGGTTTGATCATAACTCCAAGTTTCTGTGAAGGAATGCTGTATGGGGATTTTTGTCTTCATGTTGGTAGCAATGGGAGTTACTGTAACACCCAGAAGACAGTGATGAGTTAAAGGGACATAGTGTGTTCAGAAAGAACTGGTGCATTTCTTGTGGGATCCTGGTTAGGTCTCAGGACTGACATGTTTCACAGAGCAAGCTTGATGACTCCCCTTCATTCCCACAGTGCAGCACTCCATCATATACATACTTGTGGTGTGCCACCATGCACCATGATGCCTTCAACTGACCCAACACTTTCATGGGCTCTTGAACATCAAAAATATTGGTGATACATACTCATCTTTTGTTTATAAAGCACAGTCTCAGATATTTTTATCCAAAAGAACACAGGTAAGTATACCAACTCTACATATAGAGGACTGATCAAGAGATTGTAGAGTGAGCCTTAAGTTTAGCACAATGCAGAAGGGCAGATAAGCATGATGCTTGCATCTACTTTGTATCTCAATTCTGGTCATATGTATATGTGTGTCCTAAGGACAATAAACACAATAATATATTATTAACTTTTAGCATACCTCCCCAGTATTTTGGGAAAATATCAAGAATCTGGTCTGTAAAAATGTATTTAGGTACACTTTATTTACATGTTTGAAAATACCAAAGAAAAACATGTTATATTATAAAATTAATATGCAATGAAAAATTGCTTTCATGAAAAGTATATTCAGTGACAAATTTCATTTTCAGATTATCTTGGTAAACGTTTTTTTGCTTCTATTTGTTTTTTTTTTAACAAAAATTTTCCATTCAGTTTACACACCAATCAAAACCCCTCTTCCCTCTTCCTGCTGCCCCAGCCTACCTGTCCCAACCCAAAATGCGGAGGCACATGAGAGAGAAGAGGGATTCTATGAACAAGTACATCAGTGCATCATGATGTGGAAACCTGCAGAGATGACCAAACCAAATTAGCGGGAACTCATGAAAGTTGGATCAATGGCTGTGGAGCCTGCATGGGACTGGACTAGGCCCTCTGCATGGTGAAACAGTTATGTAGCTTGATCTGCTTGGGGGGCCTGCTGGTGGTAGGCTCAGAATCCATCGCTGGTGCACCAGCGGGCTTTTTGAAGCCCACTACCTATGATGGGACACCTCGTGCAGCCTTGAGCAGGAGGAAGGGCTTGGATTGCCTCTATCTTGGTAAACTTGATTGTCATTTTCTCTCTGGAAAATTGTGAAAAATTTTTTACATACCAATAAAAGATCCCCTTCTTCCCTCCTCCCACCCCTTCAGCCTCCCCCTCCCAACCCACCCCTCATTCCCTCCTATAAGAAGGTAAAGTCTCCAATTGGGAGGTACATTCAGTAAAGAAATCCAAGCCCCTCCCCTTGCCTCAAGGCTGTGTGAGGTGTCCCATCATAGGTAGTGGGCTCCAAAAAGCCTGCGCATGCACCAGGGATGGATTCTCTTCTTACCATTGGGGGCCCCTCAAGCAGATCAAGCTACATAACTGTCTCACTGTCCCATGCAGGCTCCACAGGTGTTGATCCAAATTATAAGAGTTCCCACTTGTTTGGATTGGTCATCTCTGTAGGTTTCCCCATTAGATTCTGATGCCCTTGCTCATATCATCCCTCTTCTCTCTCTTCAATGGAATTCTTGGATCTCAGCCTGGTGTTAAGTTGTGGAAAATTTTTAAAAGTACTCAATGAAATTTCCTTCTAAATTTTCCATTTGCCCTGTTATTTTTAACAATTTTTATTTATTATTTTATTTCTATTTTTATTTACTTATTAGAATTTTTGAGACAGGATTTTTCAGTGTTGCCCTGATTGTTCTGGAACTCTGTATATCAGTCTGGCTGTGAACTCAGAGATCTTTCTTGTCTGCTTCCAGAGTAGTGGGATTAAAGGCTTGTGCCACCACCACCTAGCTCACTTCCCTGATTATTAATGTTTCTGCTTACTTTTGACACTGAAAAAAAGATGGAATGGTTGCACACATGTGATGCTCAGGGTGTTTTTTAATACTAATTTTTGCTTATCCAAACAAAAGGAATTTCATATAGTCATAGAGGTCTAGTGCATCACCCTTCTCTAGTTAATATTGTCACGGATTCTATATTTACACCTGTTATCATTCTTATGCTACAAATCCCAAATTGATAACATTATCCAAAACTCTGTTTTTTAAAGCTCATCAAATAATTTGTTTCATGACTTCACAATTCTTCATCTTCCACATGTGTACTTATTCAGAATTTCCTGGGACCTTGGAAGATATTTTAGTCTTCCATGTGTCTTTACTTATACCTGTCTAAAGGCCACTGAATGGCATGCTCTAACTCATAATCCTGTTCCATTTCTGCACCAAAATTTCAACTAACCAATAATCAGCAAAAACCCATAGTTCTACAATATCCCAGTTGTTCTACTTTGGGTACTAAGCCATTTGCCTGAGGGATTCTCCCCACAGACAGACGAAATGATAGTTGACAAATGGATGCTTCTAAAATCCCAGAACTTGGCAAGGAAAACTATGTCCATGTCTTTGCAGATATTTTATCAATCATGACATGGGCAACAGTGCAACCTGAAGAGTCTGATATTCATATCTTCTTAGCCATACTACACTACCAGGCTTGCTTTTCCTTTATAAGCATTCCTGATATAATCAAATATACTAATGGCCTTGCATATGTATTTCATAAAATCCAAAATTTTTACAACATTTTCATGTTACAAATTAAACTGAGATACCATATACCTCTACAGGATAAGCCACTGTAGAACATAAACACTGCACTATTAAATATTGAAATATGACAGGATAATATCCTTTATCCAGTAGAGTTTCTTTATCCTAATAACTCAAAGGACTTGATGTTATTGATAACTGTTTGGTGGTTCATACTAAGCTCTGCTGACTCTGTTGGCTTTATTAAATATTACACAATTGGCTGTGGAATACAGGCTGAATGTTTACATGCACACCTAAGTGTGCCATTTGACTACGATTTGCACAGTGGTGAAATGTCAGACATTTATGAAGTGGCTGTGATCATAAAAGCTCTGTTATCATCTCTGAAAACAAGGTCAATATTGAAGGGAATTTCCAAACCCTGTAAATGTAACCAACCATCATATTAAATAAGAAACACGAAACCAATGTAAAAGAGAAAGCCAAGAGGTCAGAGCTCAGAGCTAAAATCTTACCCTTCCTCCTGTGGTGCTCCTAGCTCTCTGAAAGAGACCTACTTCCTGTGTGTATGTCTTTACATAGTCTTTCTGTTCTGCCTTCTCATTGGCTGTAAACCCAAACACATGACTGCCTCATCACTGCCTGTATGTACAGCCCTCCAGGTCTTAAAGGCGTGTGTCTCTAATGCTGGCTGTATCCCTGAACACACAGAGATCTACCTAGCTCTTCTACCAAGTGCTGGGATTAAAGGCGTGTGCCACCACTGCCATACTCTTGCTATGGCTCTAATAGTTCTGACCCCTGGGGAACTTTATTTATTAACATACAATTAAAATCACATTTCAGTACAAATAAAATACCACCATATTTCCCCTTTTCTATTTTAAAAAAAGAAAAAGGTTATAACTAACATAAGAAAAACTATATACAAAAGTACATTGACTATATACAATATATACAAGTAATAAATACCTAAACAATGTCTAGCCCATTTGTATTTGACAAATCACAGAAAATAATTCCATTATCTATCCCATTTTGGTAAGTCCAAAATGTATCTAATTCACTTTCTATCCTAATTAATCTCCAACTATAACTAACAAATCTTCAACTCCCTCAGAGATCCAAGAAGTAAATAATATTAGCTAACAAAAATAAAAACAGGAAGTGCATGTAAGCAACTTTCAAAAAATTTGTGAGTTGACAGAAACAGTCAGCTTCCTGGACAGTCACCTGAGGATTCTCCGCAGTGTTGGGGCATCATCTTCAGCCTATAGGCTTAGCATATCTGACAGACTCATTTGTGAAGTAGGATGTACACAAGGTCAACAGTTCAACCTCACATTGAGTGAGAGCAGTCCATGTACCGGAAACACCTGAATTCCACTAGTGTTATGTCATGATTCAGGATTTTAAATTCTGGAAATTGTTGACAGTTTTTGAATTCAATTGTCCATTTTTCTTGGCTGTGTATATATGGCTTCATCTCAGCATCCCCTTCTTCTACACATCCCTCTATTAAATGCCAGTCTACTATTGAGAGGCATGAGCTTAGTTACTCTTCAAGAATAACTATTTCAGCTGCTGTTCCATTGCACAACAGAAGCCATCAGCCCATTGCCTATTCAGCTGCCTTTGAAGAAAAGGGCACTGTACCTTTTCCAGATTGTGAAGGCCAATTCAGGGATGGGGCCATATTGTCCTGGCCTCAGAAGAGGCCTTTTGATAAAGCCATAACCACACTTGTTTTGGCAAGAATCAGTAGTCCTTTGTTTTGTGTTCTGTCTGTCCATTTTGTCCTGTTGATTCGAGGATACTTTGTTGATCAGTGGCTAACTTTTGCCACAATGAAAGTTAACTCCATATGCAGTTTCTTCAATGCCCATATTTTCTCTGAAGTAGATTGGTACTGCCAGGAGCCGACGTGTCTCAATAAAGAAAAATTTCTAAGTTATTAAAACATTTTAAATGGCATATTCTGTAGATCTCTGAAGGGTTTAAAGATGACCTGTCTATCTAAAATATATCTTCTCAATTTTTAAAACATATCTAATATGACTACAAGTTCTATTGTAATGTCTAACTACTAACTTTCATTTCTGTATATCCTAATCGTTGGTAATAATAACATTCACAGATCAGAAAATTGCATTACATTGTTTAATGAATGGTATTAATACAATTAGAAATATAAATATAGCATTTTCTAACAATATCAATTTCAAATTTGTATGCAATATAAAACAATCCAACCCAATGTAAAGTATTTAAAACTAGTAATTGTCTTTTTCTTTTCTTTTCTCTTTTCTTTTTTTTTTTTTTTTTTTTTTTGGTTTTTCGAGACAGGGTTTCTCTGTGTAGCTTTGCGCCTTTCCTGGAACTCACTTGGTAGCCCAGGCTGGCCTCGAACTCACAGAGATCCGCCTGCCTCTGCCTCCCGAGTGCTGGGATTAAAGGCGTGCGCCACCAACGCCCGGCAAAAAAAGAGTTTTTTTTTTTTTTGGTTTTTCGAGACAGGGTTTCTCTGTGTAGCTTTGCGCCTTTCCTGGAGCTCGCTCACTTGGTAGCCCAGGCTGGCCTCGAACTCACAGAGATCCACCTGGCTCTGCCTCCCGAGTGCTGGGATTAAAGGCGTGCGCCACCACGCTGGGCTCTCTTTTCTCTTTTCTTTCTTTCTTTCTTTTTCCCTCTAAAAACCATGACTTTATAGGCATTGAATAGATAGACTGGCTTCCAGGAGCAAGAGTTGTTTCACTCTTTTTTTTATATTTTATTTTATTTTTTATTTTACAATACTATTCAGTTCTACATAATAGCCACAGATTCCCTTGTTCTCTCCCTTCCTGACCCCCTCCCCTTTCCCCCACCTCACCCCCATTCCCACTTCCTCCAGATCAAGGCCTCCCCCAAGGACTGGGATCAACCTGATAGACTCAGTCCAGGCAGGTCCAGTCCCCTCCTCCCAGATTGAGCCAAGCGTCCCTGCCTTAGTCCCAGGTTTCAAACAGCTAACTCATGCAACGAGCACAGGACCTGGTACCACTGCCTAGATGACTCCCAAGCAGATCAAGCCAATCGACTATCTCACCTATTCAGAGGGCCTGATCCAGTTGGAGGCCCCTGAGCCTTTGGTTCATAGTTCATGTGTTTCCATTCATTTGGTTATTTGTCCCTGTGCTTTATCCAACCTTGGTTTCAACGATTCTCGCTCATATAAACCCTCCTCTTTCTCACTAATTAGACTCCCAGAGCTCCACCTGGGGCCTATCCATGGATGGCTGCATCCAGATTCCCCAGTCCTTGGATGGGGTTTATGGAACAACTATTAGGGTGTTTGGCCATCCCATCACCAGAGTAGGTCAGTCCCGGCTGTCTCTCAACCATTGCCAGCAGTCTTTTGTGGGGGTATCTTTGTGGATTTCTGTGGGCCTCTTTAGCTCTTTGTTTCTTCCTTTTCTCATGTGGTCTTCATTTACCATGGTCTCCTATTCCTTGTTCTACCTCTCTTTCCTTGATCCAGCTAGGATCTCCCGCTCTCTTTCCCTCGACCCTTGCCCTTCATTGCCCCCACTCATGTCCAGGTTGGTCATGTAGGTCTCATCCATTTCCCCGTGTCTTTCTTGGGGTTCCACTTTCCAGGTAGCAGAACAGTAAATCTAATCTCCTTTGATTAGCCTTTTTCCTAAATCTTGACTACAGCTTGTAACCAACCCCCCTAAACAATGAAAATTATCCCAGACCCCAAACCCATTAAAAACACCAAAAAACCACCCACCACACACCACCTCTTTGGTAATGTGGGCATCATATTCTTAAAATTGCTTCCTGCTGGGTATGGGCAAAGTTATCTTTATCCTGAAAGAAAAATTTTAGGTTAGTTGTCAAATTCTAGGAAAGGTAACTATATCCTTCATTATCCAGTCTGTGTATAATGCCAAAGTTCAGGGTTTATCTCAAGTCCTTATTCAAGTAGTTTTTGAGACTGGATCATCTCAGCTAGTCATCTTAACATTGCTCTGAGCACCTGGTAGTTCAAAGTTGATCTGTATATGATGTTTGTCAGCTTACTGATATTATTATTGTCCATGTGGAATTGTTGTTGTTGTGGGGCCCCATCTTCTTTTTGGAGACTCCAGTTGATGTTAGGCCTGGCCATGATTTCCTGCAAAAAACTGATAAGAGACTCGAACACAAAGACGTATATATATATATATATATATATATATATATATATATATATATATATATATACAGCTAATTGAAGCCTTTTTTCTAGAATTAGTTAGTACTCTATATGACCATCATATGTTAACAAAGTTTAAAATGTATATAATATATATATAAATCTTGTAAATTTTGATATAAAATTCATACTTTAAGAAAAGTTTAAAGAATCAGAATAGAATCAAAGAGTTGAACTTAGTAATAGAATCATCCTTTAATTAATTTGGCTTTTGTCCTGTCCCATAGCAGAAGATGGCTCCTTAATTCTGGCATGATACAGGGAGTTTCCTTTTAACAACATGCTTGAGTTAAAGAAGGAGAGAGCCATTCTCCAACTCCAAAGTCAGCTTTAAATTTTAATTGAACTGGGACTATTAGAAGATCAATAGTGTTAAATCTTTAGAGAAAAGCAGAAAAAAACATTTAGGAAGATATAACATTTTTTAGATAATATATACCCATATTCCGTTTCACTCTGTTTCCTGGGATAGATGATTTGTCCCTTTTCTTCAGTTGTCTCATTTGTCCAGTGTTCTTCAGATTCCTTAACCTTCATTCTCCTAAAAGACAAAAACAAAAACCTTTCCCCAAGACTAATTTTGGGGATGTTCCTTTTTGGCAAGTTAATATCTGATTAAATGAAAAGGCATGTGTTACTGGTACAAGTTAGTTTAAATTGGATGTTCATGCTGGTTGATGAACTATTAACTCCTCTAATTAAGAGGTCTGTCTTGTTCAAATCGAATCTTTATCAATTTTGATGGTACCCACAGCTTATCTTCTCCTTTAGAAACAAAAGCAAAACCTCATCTCCAACGTAATACAGACCCTGGTTTCCATTCTGAGGTCAGCACATCCTTAAAGTATATAGGCTGATTTAATTCTGTAGTTTGTTCTATTATCCAGTGTCTCTCTGCAGCTGTTGTTCCTTTCTCATTGACACTGAGAAAATTCAAAGTTAATAGAGCATTATGCAGTCTATTTCTGGGGATTTTGTTACCCCTTTCTGTTTATTTAGCATATCCTTTAGAGTTCTGTTTGATCTTTCTATAACTGCTTGACCTGTAGGATTATGTGGTATACCTGTAATATGTTTTATATTGTAATAAGCAAAAAACTGTTTCATTTTAACAGAGACATATGATGGAGCATAGTCAGTTTTGATTTGTGCAGGTATACCCATGATGGCCATAACTTCTAGCAAATGACTGATTACAGAATCAGCTTTTTCAGAACTCAAAGCAGTTGCCCATTGAAATCCTGAATAAGAATCGATGGTGTGGTGTACATATTTCAATTTTCCAAATTCTGCAAAGTGAAACATGTCCATCTGCCAGATTTCATTCCTCTGAGTACCCTTTGGGTTACATACTGCTGGTAATGGTGTTTGAGTATAGAAGGAACAAGTAGGACATTTCTTTACTATTTCTTTGGCTTGTTGCCAGGTTATGGAAAAATCCTTCTTTAAACCTTTACTATTGACATGATGTTTTTTATAAAATTCTGAGGCCTCCAGCACATTTCCTATCAATAATTTATCAATCTCATCATTGCCTTGTACAAGAGGGCCTGGCAGACCAGTATGGGATCGAATGTGAGTTATATATAAAGGATGACTCCTTTTCCTGATTGTGTCTTGTAACTTAATAAATAGTAAAGTTAATTCTGAAGCATCAGGGATAAATTTTGCAGTCTGAATATGTAATACCACTCTTTCAGCATACTTAGAGTCAGTTACTCTGTTGAGATTTTCTGAAAAATCCATTAATACCAACAGAATAGCATACAATCCTGATTTTTGAACTGAATTATAAGGACTTTGAACCACTTTACTTAAATTTTCTGATTTTTAACCTGCCTTTCCTTGTTTGTTGGCATCTGTACAAAATGTACAAACTCCAGATATGGGTTTTTCCCCATACAATTCGAGGCAGGATCCAATCTGCTCTCTTTATAAGATCAATTCTATGCGTTTGGGATATTTGCTGTTAATTTCTCCCAAAAAATTAAGAGCTTGGCAAGCTCTTTGCCAAGGCTCACTTTCTGTCCATAATTTTTCAATGTCCTCCTTAGTTAAAGGTATGATAATTTCTTCTGGGTCTATTCCTGCTAATTGATGAAGTCTCAATTTTCCTTTCCAAATCAAGTAAGAGATTTTTGTTCCACATAAGTTTTTAATTTTTTATTTGCTTTATTTGATGAAAATATCCATTCCAATATATCTTCTCTCTGCATTAATATTCCAGTAGGAGAATGCCTAGAAGGTAAAATAACCAAAATGCAATCCAGCTTTGGATCAATACGATCCACGTGCCCTTCATGTACTTTCTTTTCTACCAAGGACAATTCTTTCTCAGCTGCAGGTGATAATTCTCTTGGACTATTTAAGTCCTTGTCACCCTCTAAGGTTTTGAACAAATTATTCAGTTCATCATTTTTTACCTGAACAAAAGTTCATAGATGAGAAAATCTCCAAATAATCTTTGAAAGTCATTAAGGGTCTGTAATCTATCTCTCCTAATTTGCACCTTTTGGGGTCTAATTTTTTGTAGCTCTATTTTATATCCTAAATAATTAATAGAATCTCCTCTTTGTATCTTTTCAGGAGCAATTTGTAATCCCCAGCAAGGCAAAATTTTCTTTACTTCTTCAAACATTCTTTCTAAAGTATCTGCATTTGAGTCAGCTAGTAAAATATCATCCATATAATGATAAATTATAGATTTAGGAAATTTTTTACGTATCACTTCCAATGGTTGTTGTACAAAGTATTGGCACAGAGGTGGGCAATTCAACATTCCCTGTGGGAGGACCCTCCATTGAAATCTTTTAACCGGTTGAGAATTATTATAAGTAGGCACTGTAAAAGCAAATCTTTATCTGTCTTTTTCTTGTAAGGGTATTGAAAAGAAAAAGTCTTTTAAATCAATAACTATGAGAGGCCATCCTTTTGGTAACAGAGTAGGCAAAGGCATCCCAGATTGTAGAGAGCCCATTGGCTGAATTACTTTGTTAATTGCTCTAAGGTCTGTTACCATTCTCCATTTACCAGATTTCTTTTTTTATAACAAATACAGGAGAATTCCAAGGGCTGGTTGATTCTTCAATATGCTGAGCATTTAACTGTTCTTCTACCAGCTCTTCTAAAGCCTGGAGTTTCTCTGTTGTTAAAGTCCATTGCTGGACCCATACAGGCTTGTCTGTTAACCATTCTAAAGGTAGAGCTGTTGGTGTCTTTGGAAGATCATCAGTTGCTGTGCCCTGTTCTTGTATATTATGGATGGCTGGTGAGCACTCATTAGAACAATATCTTCTAATATTTCTCTAAGAAACATGTGTTAGTTTATGATTTGTTTCTGAGATTGGAGGGATGTTAATCTGAGTATTCCATTGTTGCAACAAGTCTCGACCCCACAGGTTCATAGCTATGTTAGCCACATATGGTTTTAAATTTCCTCTTCGTCCTTCTGGACCTATACATTCCAGCCATCTTGCACTCTGTTTCACCACACCTTCTGCATACTCCAGAAGGAAGGGGCATTCTGTTGCCATTGTTTCTTGAAGAAACATTGTTTCTAGGAATGACCTGTTTACAGTCCCTATTCAAATGTCCTTGCTTTCCACATCCAAAACATCTAACATTCCTCAAACCTTTTTAAATTGCTTCTCCTACCCACATATCATCATGCTTATGAGCCTCAACATTAACCATGTCTCTAATCCAATCTTCCAAAGGTGCAGATCTTGCCATTAATGTCCTGATTATTCTTTCGCATGCTGCATTCGCATTCTCAAAGGCCAAATATTCAATTATTATCTTACTAGCTTCTGAATCCAAGACCATTCTCTTTACTGCTGAAGCCAGTCTTTGTAAAAAATCTGTGAAAGATTCATTTGGGCCTTGCATAACATTTGTAAATGACTCAGTTTTTTTGCTGGTTCCTCAACTCTGTCCCATGCATTCAAGGCTGCCATTTGACATAGAATTAGGGTTTGGACATCATATAAACATTGTGTTTGTACTGAAGCATTTTGTCTTTCTTCAATAAGCTGCTCCTGAAAAACTTGTATTCCTTTATCCCTCCATTGTTTTTCTATGTTTTTAGCTTCATCCTTGAACCAAGTTAAAAATTGAAGCCTCTGGCTGGGTTCAAGAACAGCTTGTGCCAGCTCCCATAGTCCTATGGTACAATCCTATTATATGTTGACCAAGAGTTTAACATTTGCTTTACATATGGGGAATGCATGCCATAAGATTCTATTTCCTCTTTAAACCTTTTTAAATCCAATATTTCAATTGGAGCCCAAATATTTTGTGTAGTCATTTGATCAGGCAACTGCTGTTCAGTTATAGGATAAATTAAGGGTGAATGTGTGGAAACAGGCTTTCTTTCTGTAACCTTATGGTCCAAACTGGAAACAACTTCACTGTTAATTTCTTCTGTCTGAATTTTTACAGGTTTAACAAGTTTTTCTAAAGCTGTCATCCTGGCACTTAAATGAACTATCTTTTTAAATAGTAAAATGAGAATAAGCATAGTGATAAACTGCATAATTCCAACAATACTAATCTTCTTATATAGTTGTTCCATTGTCAGACTGCCTAAAATTTCAAACAAAACCCATTCTTCCAATGTACACATAAAACCCATTTTTTTTAATGTGGAATATTTTCTCTTTTAAATAGTTTCCTTTATAATATCTGATATGTTATGACTTACCAAATCTGTGTAGAACAGTAGAAATCCAAGGAAATTTCAAAACAGCCACCTAGTGTCTGAGGTGTGAATCCAGGGTGAGAGAGAGAGAGAGAGAGAGAGAGAGAGAGAGAGAGAGAGGTGGTATTGTGTTCCCCAAAATATTGTGTACTCTAATAAATTTATCTGGGGTCAGAGAACAGACAGCCACTAAATACAAAGGCCAGAAAATGGTAGCACTCACACCTTTAATCCTAGCATTCCAGAGATAGAAATCCCTCTGGATCTCTGTGAGTTCAAGGCCACATTGGAAATAGCCAAGCATGGTGACACATGCCTTTAATCCCAGAAAGCCAGCCTTTAATCCAAGGGAGTGGTGGTAGAATGCAGAAAGGTATATAAGGTGTGAGGACCAGAAACTAGAAGCATTTGGCTGGTTAAGCATGTGGCTGGTTAAGCATTCAGGCTTTTGAGCAGTAATTCAGCTGAGACCCATTCCGGATGAGGACTCAGAGGCCTCCAGTCTGAGGAGACAAGACCAGCTGAGGATCCAGCGAGGTGAGATAGCTGTGGCTTGTTCTGTCTCTCTGATCTACCAGCATGGACCCCAATAACTTGCCTCGGGTTTGATTTTATTAATAAGAACTTTTAAGATTCCTGCTACAAGAGAGAGAGAGAGAGCAAGAAAGTGTAGCTGGCTAAAGCTTAAATCCAGCCACGTGTTCCTTCTTGAGCTGAGTCAAGGCTTGGCTCTGGCTTCCTTAAGCTCCGACCACATGTATTGGCTTTACAGGCAGGGGCCCTGTTTGGCAGGGCAGGCCTGAGTTGTTTGTAGCACCAGCTTTAAGCAAGCAGCTCATGGTTAGTCTGGCCTGAGGCCAAGTCGACCTGTTCCCGGGCTAGGGAGCCGACTGCCTGGGCTAGGGTGCCTACCGCCCTTGTGGGAAACCGGACCTGCCGCCAAGCTAAGCAGTTTTTAATGGATTCTTGTCATGTTAGGTGCCAGATGTAGATGTAACCAACCATCTTATTAAATAAGAAACACAGAACCAATGTAAAAGAGAAAGCCAAGAGGTCAGAGCTCAGAGCTAAAATCTTACCCTTCCTCCTGTGGTGCTCCTAGCTCTCCGAAAGAGACCTACTTCCTGTGTGTATGTCTTTACATAGTCTTTCTGTTCTGCCTTCTCATTGGTTGTAAACCCAAACACATGACTGCCTCATCACTGCCTGTATGTACAGCCCTCCGGGTCTTAAAGGCATGTGTCTCCAATGCTGGCTATATCCTTGAATACACAGTGATCTACCTAGCTCTTCTACCAAGTGCTGGGATTAAAGGCATGTGCCACCACTGCCACACTCTTGCTATGACTCTAATAGCTCTGACCCCAGGGCAACTTTTTTTATTAACATACAATTAAAATCACACTTCAGTACAAATAAAATACCACCATAAAACCCCTTTCCTGCTATTGTCATTATGCTTCTCTGTCTTGTAATAATGGTAAAAAAAATCCTTGTTCTTGTCAAATAGTGGTATCATGGACTTTCTCACCTGAAGAATAATGATCCAATTCACTTCTACTCATGGTAAATCACTCACTTGAGTATTTTTGGAGAGTGTAAAATGGCTTACACAATAATTTACAGAAGGGGATATTGATATAAATGAGTAAATATTGATGCATCTCAGGACCTTTGTGACACTTAGGAAGCTGAAACCATTTTGATCTTAGTGCTGAAACTGGTCTGTGTTTCCAAGAATGTATCCTAAGTGACAACTCTCCTTCTCTCCTTAGAGAAAATGAAATTAGATCAACTGTAGGAAGAGTCTGAATCTTAGACATCTTGCTCTGGAAATGACACCAGAACTGCAGCAGAGATATAGGCCATGAATGCTGTCTTGATAATGTCATGTAGGACAATGAGCAATAAGCTGATAAACTGAAACATCGTCTTGGCTGTAAATAACAAAGACATTTCCTACTGTGTCTATGCTTAAGTATGTCTAGAGGGCAGAACTTTCCTATGATGAATGCACATGTTCTGAGAAAGAAATTGACCACTGAAATATTTAGAAAGTTCCATAGATCCCTACCTAGTTATTATCAGTGCAGGAAGACAGAAATTGTAAGAGATGGAATCAGTAGTTCAGTAGGCAACTGTCCAGAAATTGTTGGGAACTCTCCAACCAGGTTATTCATGTACATGTCAGTAACATAAATAAATGTTTTTGCTATCCACAATGTCCTCATGTATTGAATAACAACCAATACAAAATGTTGGAGGGGGGATTCTAGCATGTGTCATTTAAATGTTCTTTAGTGAAAAATTTGTTTTTAAGCTATACATTCTGAAAATTCTTTTTATATTTCTGAACTGCTCCTAAATCCTACTCACCTCTCTACTAACCAAGTTCAACATTCTCATTCTCATTCTCATTCTCTCTCTCTCTCTCTCTCTCTCTCTCTCTCTCTCTCTCTCTCTCTCTCTCTCTCTCTCTCTCTCTCTCTCTCTCTCTCTCTCTCTCACACACACACACACACACACTCACTCACAAAAACACAAAATCCGAAAGCAAAATATATAAACATAAGTCTAACATGACAAAAAATGCCTAAATAAACTTATGTGAGACAAAAAAGTCTACAAAAATGGCATTTCTTCAGTTTTGTATTGGTCTTAGGTATAAGACCTACTGTGAAGTGTGTTTAATACAGCCAGTGACTTTCCACTGAAGTGCTCTAATTTTTCCTTTGCATGTGGGTACCACTTGCAGACAGTTCCTTGGTTAGGGTTGAGACTCCAAGTCCATTTCCCCCTCTCAGCATTAGAATCCCATGTGACTTCCACCTGTGCAAGCCCCGTGTTTACTTCCACAGTCTAGTGAGTTTGTACGTGCATCGCATCGGTCCTGTTGTGTCTGGAAGAGACTGGTTCCTCGTACTCATTCAACACCTCTGCCTCTTACAATCTTTCTATCCCTTCTTTGCATCAGTCCCTGAGTCCTAAGGAGAAAGTTTGCCTAAGACAACCTATTTATGACTGAGTGAGCCATATCTCTCATAATCTATAGATAGTCCATTTGAGATTCTCTGTGTTACTTACCATATTCTGCAAGAAGAAGTTTCTCTAATGACAGTTGTGTGAGGCACAGATTAATGTGCATGTATGGGCATATCATTAGTAATTATCTTACTGTTATATTCCTTTAGCACACGGGTCTTCAACTTTCCTATTGCTGTAACACTTTAGTACAGTTCCTCATGTTGTGGTGACCCCCAACCATATAATTATTTTGTTTGCTTCTTCATGAGTATAAGTTTTCCACTATGAGTCATAATGTAGTTATCTGACATCCAGGATATCTGATATGTGACCCCTGTGAACGAGTCCTTAGACCTCTATGAAAGCGTTGTTCTATCACAAAAGGGGTTGTGCCCCACAGGTTGAAAACCACTGCTTTAGCAGAACATTGAGTTTTGCCATAAGTCCATGATCCTGTCCTGTCTCAGGTTCAAGAACATTCTAGTAGTTTCAGGCATGGGTTACTCATAGGGTGGGCTTTATATCCAATCAAAGAAGGGTTGATTACCCTCACAGCATCTATGCCCCTACTGCACCAGCATATCTCACAGGCAGATTAACATTGGAGGTGACAGTTTGTTGTTAGGATGATAATTAACTTTCTCCTCTGAGAGCATGACAAATACCCTCTACTACCATGAACCATTTAGTCAGTAGGAGTGGGGCCTCATGTTAGGCACCAACTCGAATTCTTCATGTCCAGTGAGATATGTAAGTGTTTTCTTCAGCAATAGGGTATTACCATCAGTTTGTGGAGAGTAACCAATAGCCTAAGCAAAAGCCTGGGGTATTTTGGGGTTTGCATGAGGTCACTTTGGCTAATGATTCAGTTTATAAAGACTTATCCAGAAATACCAGTCTTCCCCATATCCAGTAGTTTACTGAAGGAGAATGTTACAATAATTTGGAATCTGCTGTTCTGGGAGGATTTAAGGCCAAAACTGAATGGAGCCACAGCTCAAAACCACCAGGGTTAGGGACCAGGCACCCTTATTTTAAAAAAAAAGAATATCCTCATTTCTGAACACTTTTTAAAGGGGCCTTGTTTGTATAACAGGAAGCTAGATATCAGAAACTCAAAGTGAAGAGGAAACCCCAGAGGCTAGCAGGAAAACTTTACCTGCTCCCAACCCCCTGAATTGTAGAAGGAAGGCATTGAGCTGAGAACGATCCTGAAATATTGTACAGCTGACAACTGAGGCTGTGTCTCTGTGCTATCGAGCACAGTAGTATGTGGCAGTATCTGCAGTGTCCACACTGGTGATCTTAAGGAATACCTGGTTGTTGGAGGTGTCCTTGGAGACTGTGAGCCGGCTCTTCAGGGTTGGGTTGTAGAACTTAGTATCATCCCACCAAATGTTTGCAATCCACTCCAGACCCTTCCCTGAGGGCTGACAGATCCAGTTCACACCTATACCAGAAGTGCTCAGTGAAAACCCAGAGAAAGAGCAGGTCAGACTGAGAGTCTGGGAGGGCTGCAACAGCCCAGGGCCAGACTCCCTCAGGGTAACCTGGGACAGGACATCTGTGGGGGAAAGAAAGCAGAGGGTAAGGTTGGAACAGGGTGAGCATATGGAAGTTTATCCCTTAGAGGCTTGGCACTCACATGCAGGGACAATCAGCAGCAGGAAGGAGGAAGCAAGCCTGGCCATGGCTGCATACCAGTGAGTACACAGGCCCAGCTTTGGCTTTTCAACCCAGGGTTGGGTGGAGCCAGGAGAGATTTGCATTTCCTCTCCAGGTACTGTCTCTGATGTTAGACATAAGTTTTAGGTCTCAGGAGTCAGTCTGTAATGAGGCACACAGGATTCCTCAGGGGAGTTCATCTCTGCTCCCCATAAAATGTAGCCCACATGGTAAGACTCAGGTCCTCAGTACACAACACGTCTGATGAGGATTGTGTGAATGCAGCAAGGAAGAGCATGTGCCATTGGCAGGCTGGCAGTTATGCCGAGTGTAAGGGCATGGAAGAGAGTGATAGTTCATTGGCTTTACTACCCTGTCAATTCCCTCCCTCACATATTTGAGAATTCAATTCACTCAACATTAGTAGCTTCATCTTTATACTGCCCTCTATTTCTGACTACTTTTAAAACAGCAGCAGAAAACCTAAAGTGTAAGAAGAGACATGGTTAGTTACTCAGTCCTGTCAGATGCTGAGCATCCTGGAGGAGGGGACAGAAGGATGGATGATGCAGCAAGTCACAACACACAGGCCATAGGCATTTTCTTTCTGGTTCAGCGATGATAAAGCACATGTATTCTTTTTTCTTGTCACTACTGATGCTTTAAAACTTAGGAAGAAAATGACTTGCCTAACTTTAGACATGTTTCATGGTGACATTGTGATATGAACATGATTGAAAACATGGAAAGAAGCTTGAGCTAGCTGCCAATTTCTATAAAAACAGCTACATCAAAAATGATCAACCCATTTTTATAACTAAAACATCTTCTTATTTAAATGTTTAAAAGATAAAGCTATCAAAATGTGTCTGAACCATGAATATGCACTTACCACAAAGTTATAGTAGCACTGTAAAAAGAAAACAAACACACAATGCTGATTGCAGGTTGAGGCCCTGAACTCTTGTGGTAGGATGGACAATAATAGCTGCAGTAACATTTGGTTCCTTTTCCAGGCGGTTTCAAAGTTACAATGATTTTCCATATGTTATTAAATCATGTATCTTGAAAAAGGAATTCATCTGACATTCTCTCCATGGGATTCAAAATCATCACACATGTCCTCATCAAAGGCAGGCAGTAGAAAGTTTCCACAAGAAGGAAAGGACCCGGGAATGGATGATACAGGGGCAAAGTTGCCAAGATTGGATGAATGTGGCAGAGGACTGGAGATGCAAGGACTGCTGGTTCCTTAATATGAGAAAGGCAGGCAGCCGCCTGTTGTGAGAGCGAATTTCATTTCTAACCAGGAACACCGGTTGCATTTCAGATGCTTTGTCCATGGAGAGCATAAAAGTGTAATGTTCTGTCTTAGGTCTGGGATATGAACTGCAATGGAGGTAGACATTTTTCTTGAATTTTTCAGAAGTACTTGAAGTCCTTCTGGACCAAGGCTGAAAATGTGAAGGAAAATGTGGACTACATGGTACAAAAATTAAACATCATAAAGCTAATTCAACATTTTTTATAAATGTAGATACTAAACATCCTGCCGAGTACTAAAAATTAGAAAAAAAAATACTGTAAATTTAGAGCAGAAGAACTCCTCTATTCACAACATTTCTCTGAACTGCTTTATAGGTTTCAAGATTACAAACCTCAGTTATACCCAAGTTGAGAGTTTATTTAGTGCATTTGCAATCAGTGATATAGGCGTGACTGGTTCTCCATGTTCATCACTGTGATATGTGAAAAGCACAAGAGAATAAATGTTAGATAAAATGCAACCATCAATTCATTCTTCAAAAAATGTCAAGCACCTCGATTGAAAGTGAGTATATTATTATGTGATTCATGTGAGAAGATCATGTTACGTTTTCATGATGTGAGTAATAGGATTCCATATATGCACAGAGTAGAGTAGCAACCAGACATTCCTTTAAATGACATGTAAAGTCTGCTACCAAAGTCAGGATCTAATCTCTTAAAGTGCAATGTCATATAGCTACTAATAATTGAGTCTGAAATGAAAGAAGAGAAAGTGAATCCCTTAGGAGAAATCACCATTAATTTCAGGATTCTCCATAGTAAGCTGAAATGCTACAAATCCTACATCTGATTTGGTTCTTAACCAGATAATGAAATGTTCTAGGAGTAAATCTGAACACTAGGAAGGATGCAGTACATACACCTAGGACATCACACCAGACTGACAGACTCTCATCCTTTAAACACAGAAAGGACAGTGATGAAGCTGATCCCAGGTGAGTTCCAGAGTGCTGTGAACAGATGAAGGTAACCCCTGCATTCAGGATGTCATATGAAACATGGTCAGAATTCATGTGAGAGTGGCAGTGGAATAGTGTAGGTATGAGGATGTCTCAGCTTCTCTCCCTTCAGGATCCTGAGTGTGAATGGCGGTAGTCTGGATTTACTTTATTTTCTTCTAATCTCTTTTCCCAAGTTACAAAAATTATAAGTTAGGACTTGGTATTACCAATTTGACTAAAAACCTTTCCTATTAGAAAAACTATGCACAGAAAAATTAAAAAATGAAATCCAAAATGCAGTGAAAGACAGATGATGTGATTAATCCCAGCATCTACCTCTCACTTTGCTCTGAGCTGAGTGCTTCACAGGGCAGTGTATGATGCCTTGAGACCAGGTCTCCTACAGCAGAGCAGCATGGGCTCAACAGTGTGGATGAAACATCAAGGATCTCAAGTCACAATCATGTATTCCAGCTGAGAAAACCCCTCCTGACAGGGGAAAGCAGTTACAGATAGAATTACAGATGATGATGATAATGATGATGGCCGTGATGGCAATGACTAGATGTTTGACACCTCATGTTTGAAAATTTGAAGCCTTCTTCTCTGTATATGCAGTTGATGTTTGACCTTCCAGTAAGATTCCCACTTAACGACTAAAACAGATATGTGAAATATTACTTAATAAAGAATTTTTACTCTACTAAGTTTGGAGTCTTGTCACAGTAGCTACATCGCATGTATTATATGGTCTCTGCAGTTATTTGAGGTTAGAATGGGAAACCTTAGAGTCTCAGAGGACTCCCTCACTCTCCAGATGTTTCTTTCTTTTTGTTTTTTGTTTTGTTTTGTTTTTTAATTTGGCAATTTTTTTTCAACTGCTACATTTTCTGTCCTGGTGAAATTTGGATCTACAGCTCCCCCTGCTGGTCCTGAACATTCTCAAAGTGTGGTTGTTTCTGAGCACACATTGAACCTGCTCCCTGTGTCTGCTGCACAGTAATACAAGGCTGTGTCTTCAGTGGTAGCAGGGTTCATCTTCAGGGAGAACTGCTTCTTGAATGGGTTGACACACTGATGGACTTTTCAGTTACTGTACACCTTCTACAGATTTTATCTTTTTTTCTATCATGCAGGCTCTTTTTTCAGTCATGCAGGTTCTTCCTGAAGGTGAAGAGCCAGGAGGAGAATCTCATCTCCACAGAGCCAAGTGTTTTGTCTTATGACCTACTGAATTTAACCAGTGCCCTTGAAGTAACCATGGGTGTAAGATTATTTAATGGAGCCTCATTGTTTCCTTTTGTTTCTGCATGAGACAGGATCTCAAGTAGTCCCAAGAACTAGTGGTGCACTGAGACTAACCTTGACCTGCTAATCTTCCTTGCCTATACCTCCTAGGTGATGGGAGTTTGACCTTCTTTCCAATAAGCTAGATTATCAGAAGAAACAACACTTTATTTTATTTTACTTTGCAATTCATTTTGTGCTTATGAGTGACTGTTTTTGTTTTTTTGTTTTTTTGTTTTTTTTTTTTGTGTGTGTGTGTGTGGTTGTGTGTAATCAGTGCACCATGTGCATGCTTGATGCTTGTGGAGGCCTGAAGAGGGTGCTGGGTGACAGGGAAGTAAAGTTACAAATAGTTTTGAGCTGATATGTGGGTGGTGGGAACTGAACCCAAGTACTCAGGGAGAGCAGCCAATTCTCCAGGTTCCTGTATTTCCATTTAAATTAAGTTTTTAAGGAAGTACATGCAACTTTCATATGCATGTTCCTTATACTTAGAATTACTTCTGATTTTTCAAGAGAGAAAGGTATTGAATAATTTGACTTGATTTAAAAATGCTTCATTTCACATTGTTAACATTTTCACTTTAATTGAAAATAATTTTTTTTTCATATAATATATCCCCATTATGATTTCCCCTTCATCTATTCATTCGAAAGTTCCTTCCCCACCCCCCTTTCCTCTGGATCCATCCCCTTTCTGTTTCTCATTACAAAACAAACTGGATTTTAAGGATTAATAATAAAATGAAATAAAATAAAATTAATTTAAACAAAAACACATTGGAATTGGACAAAACAAAGAGAAGTAAAATAACCCAAAGAAAACACAAAAAAAACACGTATACACAAGAGACATAGTCACTACACACTTGGGAATCCCATGAAAACACATTTCCTCTGGTCTTGGCCAGCCCCAAGGTCCCACAGTCACTTCTAAAATAATCCTTCAGAGGCTTAATATTAATTACCAATTGCATGGCCTATGGCAGGCTTCTTGCTGCTAGCTTTTATGACTTGATGTATTTGTATTCATCTGCAAGTTGCCATGTGGCCATGGCTTACCAGTATTTTCACATCTTGCTTCTCCTGGTGGTGCTGGCTTCTCTGCCCTCTGCCTTTCTTTTTCCTGTCTCCCCAGTTGGAATGTACTGCCTAACCTTATTCTGCCTCTCCAGTGGTCAAACAGCTTTATTTATTAACCAATCAGAGCAACACATATTCACAGCATACAGAGTCATCTCACAGCAAGAGAGAGAGTAATAGAACAAAAAACAAAAAACAAGTTAAATTAAGATAAAATTGAAGAAAGACAAATCCCTGACATAATATTATGAGACAAAGAACCTTCAAATATGAGTTTGTTTTCTGTTGGCCATTGACTGCTTGGCATGGGATCTGCCCTAAAAGTAGTTTGATTCCCCAGTGAGACTGCCTTAGAAAAAGCTAAATGTTCATTCGCAAGTAGTAATGAATTGCAGAAAGTTCTGGGTTTTAGTGGGTAATGTGTCCACTTCTCTTTTCAGTTCTAGGGCTCCAGCAGGTTCAGACCCATGCAGCCCCATTGCATGCTGGCTCAGGCACTTTGAGTTCATACATGTATCTGTGTTTAGATGGCCTTTTTCCGTGGTGTTCTCCATCCTCTATCCACCTCCTCTTCTGCAGGGTTTCCTAAACATTTAGGGGAGGGACGAATAGAGAAATCCTTTTTAAGGATGAGTGTTCCAAAGTTTCTCACTCTCTGCATACTATCTGATTGTGGGTCTCTGTGTTTCTTTCTATTTACTATAGGAGGAAACATCTATGATGAGACTTAGTACGAGTGTAGCAGAATGTCATTGTGAGTCATTTTACTGCTGTATTCTTTTATAAAACTACAGTATTTGGTTTTTACCCTAAGTCCATTGGAAATCTATTCTCAGATTCCTGGTCACCCAAGCAGCATCAAATATGGGCTCCAAGTGGACTGTAAGTCAAATCAGATATTGGTTGGTTACTTCCACAAACTTGTAATCCTACTTTTACACAATAAGAGTATATTTCTTCTGCATTTCAGTTTTACACACTCTGCAAAATCAGTCAGGACTCTGGACCTCATGGCCTTGATGAAACAAGAAAAGATGAGTATTTCCTACGAAGTGCTGGTGTCCAGCAAACTTCACACAAAACACACAGAATGGCAGATTCACTGTTGTGAAGCCTGTTTTGTGTTTCATGGAAATCAAGAAAAACGTGAGGCATCCTTTAGACAGTGTCCTCATAGTTCCTGTTTCTGTAGTTTTATCCCATATACGTAATTCAGCAGTCTCCTCTAAAGGAAATTTGATACAGTAATGAGCCTTCATTCTTAGCTTCATAGTATGGTTGATTCATCTTCTTGGTTACGTAAGGGTCAAGATTCATAGCACTGGGCTTCAACTGTCTCCTGTTTATTACTGTATACCATCGGGGTCCCTAGTAATTCCAGGTCTGGGTTCTTTATTATACTTGACCTCCATGTAATGAGAAGGTTATTCTGTGCTAATAATTTCACAGTAGGATGATCATGAGATAACCCAGGTGATGATAATCCTATTGGAATGTTCATGAGATAACCCATTTCTGAGTCATCTTTTGCTCGCATAGAATTGTTTAAATAGAATCTTTCTGACATAATATTTAATTCAACATGAGGCACAGACCTCTCAGAGAGACTATCAATCTAGAATGTTTTCTGCTAACTTGACACCCAAATGCACAGGACCACAATCGCTGCAGTAAAAAAACTTTCTTGTTCAGATAGTCCACTGAGTGAGATCCAAACAACAGATTTGGGCACGGTTCAGATTCATGAGAACACTACTGTGCCAGCATGGAATATGAATTCTCTGAGAAATATGATCTTTTCAATAATGGTTATGCAACACATTCCCATATTTATAGGCTATGGAATTATAATTTGATTTACAATTTTTTTAGGTTCTGCTCAGCCAGGTAATCATTGCCTTTTATAGTCTGCCCCAGTTACTTTCATAGCCTCTTTTTCTGCCCCAACCCCACAAGGAACTAAAGTCAATCAAAGCACAGTCCTCATTCCCAGCATGCACCCAACCTTGTCCTTATTCATTTTTACCCTGATTCCTGAACCAAACAAAGATTCAACAAAGAAAGAGAACTACAGACCGGTCTCCCTCATGAACATTGATGCAAAAATGCTCAAGAAAATACTGATTTACAAATTTAATGCACAATGATGTTAAGCAAAGTGTCCACCCTCTCCCTTTGGATTTTTCCTAATGTACAATTAATTCCTTTAGATTCTAGTTACCTGTGGTGCTATAGAGCACTAGACTAAATATAGCACCTCATTTTACCTGTGTGGGTGTCAACTCTCCGTCTCTGTCCTTACCACACTCCACAGCTCTATATCCGCCTCTTGTGCTTACTGTGTTTGCTTCCCAATAAGAATGATGAAATGGGGCATTTCTCTTCCTGTGCATTAATATTGTCCTGAAGTTCCATGAATGGTAGCACAAATGAACTGTTGTGGATTTTATGGCTGTATGTAATGTGTCTAGAGATCTGTTTCATTTCAATATATTTACCTTTATTTCTGTAAATTAATTACTTAAACTTGTTTTAGCAGATACCCAGAAGTATTCTTTCATCATGAACAGACAGAGATATGAGGCTTCACCCATAGCTGAAAGATCATCAGCAAATAATGGCTGTTAAGAAACAGAGAGCCATTTCCCCCAGTGGTGTAGATAACACCAGGGATCGCTTGGTATAGCTAAGTGCTATGTTGACACCACTCCCTCCCACACTCGATCACGAAATTCTAATTAAATTCAATGGGTCACAAATCAAAAGAGGCACAGAGCTAAGGCTGGGACACGCTGAGGCAAAGAAGGTTTTCCATAGGAGAGGGACAGGATGAGACAGGAGAGTGAGAGTGAAGGTGACTAAAATTAATTAAATGGACTTATAAAGCTGTCAAATAAAAAAATTGAAAACTGAAAGAAAAAAGAAATATATTTTCAGGAAAAAGAGTCCAGATCATCCTTGGGTTTGAGGTGCACACCTACACAGACTGAACCAGGTCAGATGTGAAATTATTTTGGACTTTTAGTCACTAGGCCTAGATTGCCTGTAGATCTCTATTTGAATTCCAAAGACTGAAACAGAGAACCCCACTAATGAGCTGATCAGAACAAATTCTCCAGGCTCCCTCAAGATTCCTCAGTGTCTAACCCTGGTGACAATGGCAGGGTTGTTTCTGCTCCTATAAATGACAAACTGCCTTCGTGAAAATGTGCAAGTGTACTTATAAACAAAAACAGGCATGCCCTGGACTGATTTCTTTTCGGATAGGTCAACATTAATAGTTTTGTTCTGTTTTGTTGTTGTTGTTGTTGGTGGTGGTGGTGGTGGTGGTGGTGGTGTGTGTGTGTGTGTGTGTGTGTGTGTGTGTTTGTGTCTGTATGTGTGTGTGTTTGTGTGTGTTTGTGTGTGTGTGTGTGTGTGTGTGTGTGTGTGTGTGTGTGTGTGTGTGTTTAAAGGAAACTGTTATATTTGGGGAAAGCCCAAGATCCCAAAGGAAACAAAGCCTTAGCCACCCTCTGCACCTGCTTCCTGGGCTGAGCCTGAGTTCCTGTGTGCTGTGCGCCCCCTGCTGGAGATGAGCTCCAGTGCTCTTCCTGAGCACACTGCAGGGAGTATTATGTGCCTGACACTGATGTTCCTCAATGTGTTCATCAAAGTAATAAGGGCTGTCTCTCTATTAACACAGAAGTCAGCCTTGAGGACAGCTCTTCCTTAGATGTGTTTCTGGAGGTGGAGATGAAGCTGAAGAAGAATGAGTTGTTTTCTGTGACTTCATAATAACCTCTTTCTCCCAGTAGTACAGACTCTTTTCTGGGGCAAACCCAACACCAGTATGCATTAGAGTGTGATGGAGTAACCAGGGGCAGTGCAGGTAGGACCAGATCTCTGAGGGCTTCACCAGGACAAGTGTGAACATTGGAAGTAGAGACTAGAGACAAGGAGAATTGGCCCCTGTCAGTCACCAACAGTGACAAGTTCTCCAGATTTCCTAGCAATTCCTCAAGATCTAACCATGGCGACAATGGTATACTCATTTCTGATACTTTAAGTCACAATCTGCCTTGGTTAAAAAAATCAATATATGTGCTCATAAACAAAAACATACACAGATTGAATTTATAATTTGGACATGGCAATATTTAGTTCTTTTTTTAAACAGACCCATGAATGACAGACACTGATACTGAGAACTTGTCACCAAGCTCATGAATTGACCCAACAGTCTTATCTTCTAACCACACCACTGCCTTCCCCAGAGACTTTAAGCCTACATGAGCAGACTGCTGTGATCATCCATGTAATGAGTCTGCACTTTCCCCTGGAGATTAGGAGCATATTTACATGTTGGAAGCTCCGTAATTACAGGTAGGAATGGACAGAACCCAGTTCCTCCTGATGCCCCCATGATGTCGGCTGATTTCTGTAGGGCTTACACAGGATATTTCTTTTTTTTTTTCTTTTTTTTTTTTTTTTTTTTTTTTGATTTTTCGAGACAGGGTTTCTCTGTGTAGCTTTGCGCCTTTTCCTGGAACTCACTTGGGAGTCCAGGCTGGCCTCGAACTCACAGAGATCCGCCTGCCTCTGCCTCCCGAGTGCTGGGATTAAAGGCGTGCGCCACCACCGCCCGGCCTTACATAGGATATTTCAAGCAGCATTTTAAATTCAACATAGGATTGCAAGGATTCTACCATATAATTAACCAAGGGGAATCATACTCACCTGATGGAGTCTGCATGATTATGTACTAGATTACTAGCTGATATTTAGAAGATTGACCCATCAGAAATGTGACAGAGGACAAAACTCATACCCAGGGCGGGAAGGATTGCTACCTTTTGAATAGGTGGATGCTTCTTACTGTAAATTTCCTGTGTGATGCCATGGCCTTCACCATTGTAACAGCTTGGGCACTTTCCCCAACCTTAGCAATGATTTCTTCATTTGTTGGATACAATAATTCCTATGTACCAATAGAAGGATGACTTCTACATACACTGTGTAATTCTGGTGAGAAAAACAAGTCACAGACTCAAATCTTTGTGCTGTGGATATCACTCTATATAAATAAAACACTGATGGCCAGTGACCAGGCAAGAAGTATAGGCGGGACAAAGAGAGAGGAGAAAAGGGGGAAACAGGAAGAAGGGGAGAGACACTGCAGCCACTGCCAGGAGAAGCAGCATGTGAAGATGCCGGTAAGCCACCAGCCATGTGGCAAGGTATAGATTTATAGAAATGGGTTAATTTAAGATAAAAGAACAATTAGCAAGAAGCCTGCCACGGCCATACAGTTTGTATGCAATATAAGTCTCTGTGTTTACTTGGTTGGGTCTGAGCGGCTGTGGGACTGGCGGGTGACAAAGATTTGTCCTGACTGTGGGCAAGGCTGGAAAACTCTAGCAACAAATGGCGCCCAACGGCTCGAGTTTCCACCTTAAACCTGAGAATATTTAATAACCAATTCTAAACAGAGCCAAAACCAGGTTCCTGCTTCTTGTCTCATATGGGCAGCTAGACCGCAAAACGCAGGTTTGAACACTGGCGGCAGTATGGCGGAAATGAGGCGTCTGCCAGCGGCACATTAAGCTGTGTGGTAGATTTAGTCTTTACTATTATTTAAAAAAAAAAAGGTTTCTGGGCTACACGCTGCTTTGATAAAAGCTTAGACCCACTATTTCTGAGACTTGATGACTCCCAGAGCTGGCGGAAAATGTACCACTGCCATGTTGGGAAGCTGAAGTGGGTAGAGCCAGCAGCCACAGTTTCAGTCTTAGAATGGTACAGTTTAAAGCAATAGGCTCAAGGCTCAAGGTAATATAAAAAATAAGCCATGTAACGATGGCTACCACACAGAGAATCTGGATTATGTTGTCTTTGATATTCGTAACTGAAGAAAAACATTTGATTGCAAAAGCTGTTGAGTTATGCCAAAATGTATATTTTAAAGGTACCTTGACTTCAAAATTTGGATTTAAGGATATGTTGCTTTGGAAAAGAGGTTCTGCTTTTGTTTCCACAGAAAGCCAGAGGCTGTGGATTTGTTCCAGATTAAGATACATCAAGTTTCACCAGCCAAGACCCCCTGAAAGGTCTCCGATGACACCATGGCCCAGATGATCCAACATCCAGAGCGGTTTCAAGGCAACTGGTTCAAACAATACAGCCTCACGGACTACCCCATAGGTCTAAAATTTTCTTTGCATCCCCATAAGATACAGCGCCCCCCTCCAGCAGGAAGTAGTAAGAGATGCTACGCCCAAATTCCCAAATATACCAAGCTGGCTTTAGAGGTGGAATTGGCTCACTCCCCCTCTAAACCCAGACATATTGCTTTAAAAAAAATGGTTAAGTGATTCTTGTGTCCCAAATCAGAAGAACCCTCTGGTGTGGGACAGAGAAAACCAATATTTTTATTTAAAACAGGTTGATTATAAATGTGATCTCTTTCTAAAAAAGAAAGGGGATATAATATAGATATATAGGAGGGTATACAGATGATAAGATAAAAGGATAGATTAATCAATCTACTTTTAAAGAACAACTTGTTTAAAATGTTTTACATTGGTATAGATTTTAGTTTATGTTTAAAATGTTTTGCGTTGGTATGGATTTTGGTTTGTTGATGCAAGCTTGGGGTTAATTTTGTTATACTGTATATATATATTTCTATTCTTGTTTGAGGTATTATGTTTATGTAACTCATTTAAAATTGTAATGGATAATTAAAAATAGATTAATAATTAGTCATCTATGATAATCATATTTGTAGCCATGTTAGTTAAGTCTTCTAGGTATACATAGATATATTTCAGATAGATAGGTAATCTTCAAACACTTCATAGACCTAGAGAATATGGCATTTAAATAACTTAGAATTCTGTTGACATGAGACACAATTGCACCTGGCTGCACCAATTGATCCTGAGAGAATGTTGGGCTTCTAAGACATTTCCATTTGGAAGTTTGTCTTTTTGGCACAAAATGGCCTACTGGGTAAAGAACTGCCCTTGCCTTGAAGGCTGACAGTACAAATGCAATGCTGTCCTTTCTGGACAAGCGGGACACAAGGAAAAGACCACTGTACTCTGCCAAGACAGGGTAAGATGGTCTCTCAGAATTCCTGCTTCTAAAAATGGTCTGTCAAATACTCTAGGCCTGTAGCCAATTTGAATGCACCAACAATGCTGAGAAATATTAGGTGACTGTCCAGGCTGCCAGCTGTCTTGGTCTACTCTTGCAAGATTCCTGAAAGTTGCTTACATCCATCTACCATTTCTCAGGTACCATTATGTTCCTTCTCAGGTCTTTGATGTGGTTGAAAACTAGATAGTTATAATTTCCTCAGTTATGATAAAAGATAAGTTAGATATAAAACCTTAAACTCACAAATATAAGATAGATAGGACATCTTTAATATTGTAACTGTAACTCTTGCTCGATAATTGTTTTGTTATATGTAATTTTACCATGTTAAAGTTAAAACCTTCCTTTTTAAAAAAAGAAGAAAAGGGGAAGTGCTGTGGATATCACTCTATATAAATAAAACACTGATGGCCAGTGACCAGGCAGGAAGTATAGGCGGGACAAAGAGAGAGGAGAAAAGGGGGAAACAGGAAGAAGGGGAGAGACACTGCAGCCACCGCCAGGAGAAGCAGCATGTGAAGATGCCGGTAAGCCACCAGCCATGTGGCAAGGTATAGATTTATAGAAATGGGTTAATTTAAGATAAAAGAACAATTAGCAAGAAGCCTGCCACGACCATACAGTTTGTATGCAATATAAGTCTCTGTGTTTATTTGGTTGGGTCTGAGCGGCTGTGGGACTGGCGGGTGACAAAGATTTGTCCTGACTGTGGGCAAGGCTGGAAAACTCTAGCAACATCTTTGTTCCACAGTCTGATAAACACTTAGAGGTCTGTTCTCTAAAATTATCTTTATGACAGGACAATTTGGCCAGACAAGGTGTTTATACAAAAAGATCACAAATGGGACATTCATAGATAGGCTAAAGGACAGAATTGCAGCATTTGTTGAATCAAAGCCCCTTTTGAGATAATAAGAACAGAGTGTCCTGAAAGTACCCTGCAGATAATAGGAAGCACAACTCAGCTCTCCCTGCTTCGACATCAGAAGGCTATTAACACTTTCACCTCAATTTGTTGATGCAAGATTTTAGCTTAGGAGATTAACTGCTTATGTTTTAGCCCTGAGATCTGTGTGATTAACAGACAGACGCCATTAACCAATTGACCAGCTCCAGGAAGAGCTATTTTTCTCACATGGTCACAGTGGGAATGAACGCCACAGATAGCCAGAGTGGCTGGAAGGCGCCAGGCTCCAGATTTGTACAAAATAGTTAAAGGTCCTCTCTTTGTCTAACTAACTGTAATTAACTTAGGGTAAAATATGTATTTTTCAGATCTGAAAGGTTCTTTATTGCCAGTTAATATTTGGCGAATATGCTGATGTGAATGAAATGCTGCATGCTCCCCCACCCCAATAGTTTTCACAGGCTGCCATGGTTACACTGATGCTGTTTCCTTAACACAGTTACATTCCTAGCATGCAGGGGGAGAAATGGTGTTTGCTGAGCCTTGCCTTTTTTGTATTTTATTGATCACAGACTTTTAGCTTATGTATTTAGTCACACTTAAGAATGTATAAGAGTACCCGAGTTCCCTTTTCCCTTCTCAGATTTCTCTATTGATTTAGTCTCTCCTCTCCAGCAGAACAGTGGAGACGTGACTGGAACTGCACAGGTGTGAGTTTTTCCATCAGATTAGAACTATCCTAGTTCCCTCCACTTCACTGTGGCTTCTGACCTGAACCCTGGAGGTGCTCTTAGAGAGCTGGACTCCAAGGCCACCGTTACTCACTGTGGGACATTCCTAGTAAGATGCCATCTGGACTAGTCACACACATCGGATTTGTTGTTGGATGGGTTGTCTGCTAGATTAACATTAGTAGTCACTGTTCAACAAAGGGACATCTCACAGATTTTATTCTAAGGGGATTTCCCTAATGGCACATTCCATCCTGGTTATGGTTCAGTAATTTATCCAAAATCAAGTGCTCTACAGGAGCAGGCTGAACCCCATGTAGATGGGCTGTGGGAGAGGATGGCGTCTCAATGCAGGTCTGTGCTCTGTGAAGGGCTTGTACTGTAGACAGGGTATCATGAATGGGAAGGCTGTGAATATCAAGTCAAGGATTAACTGTAAAATTCTAGATTTTACAAACTTTCAATTCCACCATTAATATGAGCCAGCTCTTCAGATAAATGCTGTGAAATGAAAATGGAAGAGAAAATCATCTGTCTTATCAGGAATTATATTTAGAAACTATCTCTTTCAAATTTTTCCATACATGTTTTCTCTTGTTGAAAATAAAATTTTTTTCCGTACAATATATTCTGATTACAGTCTCCCCTTCCTCCTGGATCCTCCCACCTCCCCTCACATCCTGAGACACACCCTTTTTGTCTCTCATCAGGAAATATACAGCCATGTAAGGATTAATAACATAAGAATGTAAGAAAAATAAAAAAATGAACAAATTGCAACAGGACAAAACAACCAAATAAGCTAAAGAAAAAGCCCAAGAAACACGTAGCGATGCAGACACACATGCATTCACACACTTGGGAATCCCATGAAAACCCAAAAGTGGAGGCCATAGTATATACACAAAGAACCTGTATGATGAATCAAATAAACAAACAAAACAGTGCCCTGATTCAACATTATAAGCCAAAGAACCACCAAAGTTGCCCATGAGTTGACTTTGTGTTGGCCATTTACTGTGTGACATGGGACTATACTTGAGAGTGGTCTTTTTTCCCATGAGACTCCCTCTGAGAAAACTAATTTTTCATTTGCAAGTGGCTATTAAAATTTCCACATGCTCAAAACATCTCTAAAATATTGAATCAGTTGTGGTAGAAGAATATGCTCACATTATCATTAACATAGGAACATTTGTGTATTTGATGTCAATTTAAAACTGCTCATTCTTTGAGTCTTAGAGGCAGATTGACCAGGAAACTTCTGAATATAGTAACAATAAATTTTATAACCAAAGGAGCCAGGTCAGGAGCTGAGAATCCACATTCCAAGCACATAGGAAGGACATTGCCCAGAGCACACAGTGAGCCATGCCCGAGCTCCAGAAGATGGGCTGAGCTCTGAGTTTAATGCACAGTGGTCAGAACTAGAATTATCTAATTGAACAGAGAATCAGAAGATACAATGATGTAATATAGTAATGTAAAAAAAGAATTTGATTAAAAATTCAATTATCACTTCTTAGCCTTTTCTTTGCAGTCCTCAAGAGGGGTTTGGGCAACTCGGAGTGATTACCTATGACTGATCCTGGCCCCAGTTCCTCTTGGGTCCCTCTGAATTACTAACACTGTTCCAATTGAGAGTCTGTTCTGACCTCAGTATGAGGGAAAAGACTATTCAAGGTTCCTGAGCTTCCCCAGAACTGATCCTGGTGACCACAGAGAACCACTTTTGCCCCCATAGATACTTTCTGCATTTTGTTCAGGTACTACTAGGTGACATATTTGGTTTAAGAATGTTGGTCAAATCCGGATTCATTATTTTTAGAGACATGATCAATTCCTAGAGTCTATAATTGTAAAGAGGATCCCCTAGAAAAGCATCAGATGGAGAGGGTGCCCAGATAACACAGAAAAATATCATTTATGTCTGAACCTTCATCTAAACTGACATGGGCTCTGGCTGTGCTGAGAGCCCCCTGCTGGTCATGGGTACCTGGTAGGGAAGTTTTTGTCTGGGCTCACACTGAAGACTCCTCACTGTGCCTTGCACAGTAATAAGTGGCTGTGTCCTCAGTTTTAAGATTGTTCATTTGCAGGTAGACCATGCTTTGGGAATCAACTCTGGAGATGGTGAATCTGCCTTTTACCGAATCAGCATAGAAAGTTGCATAATTATAACTTTTATGGTCTATAGCAGCAACCCATTCAAGACCCTTCCCTGGAGCCTGGCGCACCCAGGACATTGCATAGTTACTGAAGGTGAATCCAGAGGCTGCACAGGAGAGTTTCAATGACCCTTTAGGCTGCGCCAATCCTCCACCAGACTCAACCAGCTGCACCTCACAATGGACACCTGCAAACACAGAGGATCCTGATCAAGAAACTGTCGCACGTGTCCACTGTCTCTCACACTCTTGTTCACTCACTCAGTATCCCTTTTTTCCATAAAATACCTTTTAAAAGAACAACAAAGAAAACCCAGTGCAGCCCAAATCCCATGTTGAATGTTCTGTTTCCAGTGCTGATCACCAAATGGTAAAGCAGGGCTAGAATTCTCTGCCTGAACTGCAGGGTCAGGGCAGGGCTGGTTTTCATGGGCAGAGGAAGGCCATATTTGCATATACTCCTGCATACCTTATGGTCTGATGTGGGAGCCTTTGGGGCAGCAGTTAATGGTGCAAATGTCTGAGAGAAAATGAAGTAGTGAGGATCATGATTTCATTAAATATTATTCATTATGTGTCTGTAATAAAAGTTCCATAACCATAGTTATTTTTGTGCTTTTTTCACATGCACTCTTTACTACTTATCTTACCAAATATTAGACAATAATTTCATAAAGGTTTAAAAAAATAAAAATTACAATTTGATGAGAGGAATTACTGTAAAGGCCAATGAATAGTGAAGTATACATTAAATTACAGTAACAAAACTGGGCTGGGGACAGAGTGGGGGCAAAGTTTGATGTGCACAAGAACACAGGTTTTATCCTCATTATAGAATACATGCATACATATTGATATATAAAATCTTGGCAGAGGAATCTCAAATGGTGGGGAAGCACCTTAAATATGTTCAACATTCTTAGCCATTAAAATGACTCTGAGATTCCATCTTACACCTACCTGTCAGCATGGTTAAGATCAAAAATACAAGTAACAGCTCATGCTGTTGAGGATGTGGAGCAAAGGGAACACTCTTCCACTGCTGGTGAGAGTGAAAAACATGTACAGCCACTTCAGAAATCAATATGGCAGTTTCTCAGAAAATTGGAAAACAATCTACCTCAAGACCCAGCTCTACACTCCTGGGCATATACACAAAGGATACTCCACCCTACTACAAGAACACTTTCACAACTATGGTCATAGCTGATTTATTTATATCAGCCAGAAACTAGAAACAAACTAGATGTCCCTCAACCAAAGAATTGTTAAAGAAATTGTGGTACATATACACAATGGAGTATTGCTCGGCTATTAAAAACAATGACATCATGAAATTTCCAGGTAAAAGGATGGAACTTGAAAAATCATTCTGAGTGAGGTAACCCAGACCTAGAAAGACAATCATGGTATTTACACACTCATGAGTAAATATGATCTGCAAAAGATAACCACGCTACAATCTACAGACTCATAGCTGCTAAGGGGAGCTAAAGGGGGATCATATGGATCTCCATGGGAAGGGGAAATAAAATAGTCATCATGGTGGAGGTGGGCTTAAGTGGGACATGAACGGGATGTATCAAGCGTGGGAAGGATGGAGGGAGAGAGTACTGGGAGAAACAACTGGAATTGATGGGGCATCTCGGGGATAAGCTAGAAACCTAGCACAATGGAAATACCCAGAAGTCTATGAAGCTGACCCCTAGCTGAAACTCCTAACAATGAGGGATGGAGAGCTTGAACTGACAATCTCCTGTAACCAGGTAAGATTTTAAGTGAAAGGAATGAGTCATCAACACATCCACAAAACCTTCCACCTACAATTTGTCCTGTCTATAAGACATGCTAGGGTATGGATGGCAGAGCAATTGTGGGAGGATAGAAAAATGATTGGTCCAGCCTGAGACCCCATGTCAGAAGAGGGAGCCCAACCTTGACACTGCTTAGAGGGCCAGGACACAGAGGGTGGATAGCCTGAAGCCTAGAATAGAACCAAACGGGACTGGCAAAAAAACAAAAACAAAAACAAAAAAAAACAAATTATTTCTAATGGTATTATGCTATACTCATAGATTGATTCCTAGCCCAAATGTCCTCAGAGAGAATTCTTCCAGCAGCTGATGGAAACAGATGAAGAGACACGCAGTCAATCATTAGGCAAATTTGGCGATACTTCAGAAGCGGGGGAGGGAGAATTATAGGCGCCCGAGGGATCAAGGCCACCATTAAAAAAACCACAGAATCAACTAACCTGGCATCATAGATGCTCAGAGAGACTTAACAGACAACCAGAGAGCCAGCATCGGACTTACCTAGACCCTATGCATAATTTACAGTTGTGTATGTAGCTTGGTCTTCTTGTGGAAATCCTAAACTTAGGAGCAAGGGCTGTCTCTGACTCTTTTGCTGGCTTTTGGGATCATTTTCCTCATACTAACTTGCCTCATCAACTTGATATGCCATGTTTTGTTGATATCTATGGGAGAGGCCTGCTCTCCTCTAAATAGAAATGGAGGAGTGAATGGGAAACAAAGGGAGATGGGGGTAGGGATTGGGGGGAGAGGAACAAGGGGAGACAGCAGTCGGTTTGTTTATATATATATATATATATATATATATATATATATATATATATATATATATATGCCATATTGAAATGAGTCATGAAAGGTAAATAAACATATATCTGTAAATGATATAGAATCCATATGGCATAAAAAATCAAAGTAGAGATACTGGGAGTGAACAACGTGGACTATGGAGTAAGGGAAACATAAATTATAATGCTATTTCTATAACAAAAAGTCTGGAAATAATGAACAGTTCATAGTTTCCTAGTTTTGTATTTGATACTTTCTTTTGTTGATGGAACAATTTTGTGTTCAAATTTTGGTGTGCTTTTATGGATCTGCTGTTACAGTACTGTTATCAAGAATAACAAATTTAAGAAAATTGTAGAAAAAATTAGTGAGATGTAGATAAACTTGTCATTTCGTTATTAGTATATTCTCAGTGGTTGTTCTGATTGTGCTCTACAGTTATGTGAGATATGTTCTTTCAGAAAGCTGTGTCAAAAGCGCATGGATTAGATTTGTATTTTCTATTGACGTGTGTGTCTTTGGACAGAAGCACCTGCATGTATGGACAGTGCTGCCCACAGAGGTTATGAATTATTAATGGAACACCACTGTGCTGGGCACATGATAACTCCCTATGAGGTCATGGTCAGAGAGGCCCAACAGGTGCTGAGAATAGTGTGAGGCATCTAACTTCATAGATAGTTCTTATTCATGAGAAAGAATTTTAAAACTGAATGGATATTAAGAGACAGAAAGGGTGGATGACTCTAAGGAAGCAGTGTCTTCTAGACACAACAGGATTGATGGATGCACGTATGAACTCACAGAGACTGAGCATGCAGAGGACCTGAACCAAGTCAAGCCGGATGAGGTACCAGTGTTAACAGAGGGACATGGACACAGGCTCTCACCCCCAATGATAAAGCTTCTACAATTGACACTTGCTTGCAAAGAGAAACTATTGTTCACCAATGGAGTCTCCTTGGGCATATTGTGTCCACTTAAGAGTAGACACACGTCCAGCAAAAATTATCATGTAGATAGTCAACAAAAATTATCTCTGTGGTACTTTTTCCCCTGAGGCCAATCTGTTTTCTTTTTTCTTTTTTTACTTTTTTATTAGTATTAAGAGATTTTTCTATTCAGTTTCCATATCAACCACAGATTCCCCTCACCTCCCTCCTCCTGCCCCCCAGGCTTCCCCTTAAACCCACACCCCCATTCCCACCCCCTCCAAGGCAAGGTTTCCCTTGGGGAATCAGCAGAGCCTGGTACATTCAGTTGAGGCAGGTCCAAGGCCCTCCTCCCTGCACCAAGGCTGCAAAAAGTGTCCCACTGTAGACACTGGGCTCCAAAAAGCTGGCTCATGCATCAGAGACGGGTTGGATCCCACTGCCTGTCTGGAGACCCCGTAAACAGTTCAAGCTAAACAATGATCTCGCCTATCCAGTACCATGGGGGCTCCTCAGCTATTGGATCACAGTTCTTGCATTTCCCCTAGTTTGTCTGGCTGTCTCTGTACATTTTCCCACTATGATCTCTCTCCTCTTTCTCATAGATTGGACTCCTGGAGCTCTGCCTGGCTCCCAGCTGTGGATCTCTGCATCTGCTTTCATCAGTCCTAGGACGAGGGCTCTATGATGACAGTTAGGGTATTCAGTCATCTGATCACCAGAGTAGGCAATTTAAGCACCCTCTCGACTATTGTCAGTAGTCTAAGGTGGGGTCATCCTTGTGGATTCCTGGGAACTTCCCAAGCACTCTTTCTCCCTATTCCCATGATGTCTTCACTTATCAGGGTATCTCTTTCCTTTCTCTCCCACTCTGTCCCTGTTCCCTTCCATTACCCTCCCTCACCCCCAGTTTGCTCATGTAGATCTCATCGATGTCTCCTTCGCTGGGTGATCCCTGTGTCCTTCCTAGGGTCCTCCCTGCTAGCTCGCCTCCCTAGAGCTGTGGGTTGCAGTCTGTGGTACTTTTGTAGATATTTTACTCAGATCACATTGTCCGTGCATTTTCTTTATGTCTTACTGCTCTTTTGCCAATACATCATGGTTTCACAGCGGTGTGTTTTTATCAGTTTTGTGGGCATGTGTTTCTTTTTTTCTTCTTTTCTAATGTCTTTTATTTTAATCTTCTTTGTTTGCCTATTTGTTTAATTTCTACAAAGAGAAAGAAACAGTGTGGTGTTGGGTGGATAGGGAGGTAGGAAGGATCTAGAAGGAGTTGGAGAAAGGCAATCCATGATCAGAATACATTGTGTGAATTTTCTTTATGAGAATTATAAAAATGTATTAAAATAAACAAAAATAAACAAACCTGTGAAGAGTTTAACAAAAAAAAATCTGTACTGTGTCTGAACATGGAAACATCACACTTCAATCAAAACAGGTGTAGGTCAGCTAATAGACTTTAAAAAAAGAAATAATACAGGATACAGAGTCCCCTCCACACCCTGCCTCTTCTCTCCTCTGGGGATTCTTGGCTCCATTGTGCCCCCTGCTGGTCAGGAGCTCCCCTGCAGGTTGGTTTGTCATGGCTTACCTGAAGCTGCACTGTCTGTCTTGAGCAGTAGTAACATATCCCTGCAACTCCAGTGCTCACAAAGCTCAGCTGCAGTGGTAAATGGCTTTGTTTACTGAGACATGCTGACTGCATGTTTCAGAGACTGTTTTTATGCTGTGCTATTATTGCGACCAATGTCCCTGCCAAAGCCAGGGTCCTCCCAGATGTCAGTTGCATCCAGTTCTAGCAGTTCCCATTGTAATTACATGACAAAGGAATAAAAGGGTCTTTTCTGCCTTCATCAGGCTATACCTGGGGCAGAGCACCTGAAATCAGAGAATCAAAAAGTCTTCTGCTCAGTTGTAGCCCCCTGAATCCACGTTTGAATTCCTGGTGCACTCAGATACAGGAGTCAACAGAAAGAGGAGGCACTTCCTTGGTACTCACAGATAAATTAACAATTCTAAAAAATATATTACATTGAAAAGGAAGTAGAAATCAAGCAAATTTACACTGTAAATCAAACTATTCCCTGTATTCCAGTTGAGGGAGTAGAGGACATCAGGATATCACATTGACAAGGATCTTCATGGATGGAGGTATATGTCGTTAGACAGCTTTTTCTCTGTCTACCTTTTCAAGTTCAAGGTGCTCTTATTCTTAGACAGGGAATATGTTAGTAAAGCTTTTCAGAAACTGAATGTTTTCACTCCTGTAGGATGGATTTGGAAGGTGTTCCCAGGAATGAGGGAAGCTAATAGAACTATGTACAATTTTGTTTGCATGTCAGTATAAATATCTGAATTGTAGCTACACATATTAAAACAAAAATATATGCTGCAGAGAGTCAGTGTACTCCTTTTTATTTTGTTCTAACGTCAAGATCATGACTCAGATGCACCTAATGTTGCAGGAGAGAAGCAGCTGGAACTAGTCAGTTGTGTGGCTTCTCTTCTATCACTGGACAGAATCAATATAATATTCTGTGAACTATGAATCCACAGGAAAACACCCTCAAAGCAACACATGTTTCTCTTTACAGATGAAAACTTAACCCCAAAATGCAAGGCAGTGGATGGGCTTCTCTTGGCCATTCAGCTTCACTATTGTGCTGGGTAATATCTATAAACCTGCATTTCATAGTCCAGTATGGTGGGATGTTGACGGCTCTCATGGTGATAATAGAGGAGTACTTGCCTGATTGAGCAGTATGGATTCACAGAGATATCCTCTTCTCATAAGGGATCTCACTCACAAAATTCTGAACTCTGTGAGATTTGTGGAGAGATGATGTGAGCAGCTTCTCCTAAGCTCTAATGTGAATATCAATATGGAGCAGGCTTGTGATTTTGAGTAAGTCTTCAGGTTACTCTTCCCTGTCCTTTCAGCCCCAAGGCAGCTTCCTGCTCCTTCACCTCAGATGTGGACAGTAACATTGTGTCTTACACAGTAATAGATGGCAGAGTCCTCAGATTTCAGGATGATGAGCTCCATGTAAAATGTGTTGGACATTATGTCTGCACCAGTGTGGCTCAAACTTCTGTCCATAGTTTGTTCTGTCGATGCTTAGGAATATCCATTCAATCCATTCAAGCCCATGTCCATACTTCTGCAACACAAAATGGGGAAGCTATCTGAGTGAAAAATCCTTATAAGACACCTTTAATGTACTTCCAGATCTCCTCAGTTCAGCTACAGACTGCTGAAGCTAAACCTGGGAGTGGGCACTTGTGGAGAGGATGACACCGTCACTTCAGCCTCTGGCTTCTCACCAAGCCTGATTATAGGAATGCACTTACCTGTAACTGCTGTAACCAGGTAGAGTATGATACAACTCCAGTCCATGCTAAGAACCTGTGTTCTCAGGGCCAATGGACAATAGAATATTAATGTGGTGCTGTGTGTATGAGGACATCAGTGTTTTTACAAACACAACCTTTGTAATTTGCATATGAATAAGAAAGGGTATTCCTAAGATCAAAACAGGAATCTGTTTGAGACAGACTAGGTAAAGGTTTTCTCTGTTCGTCAGTGGGATGCTGAGTTCCAAGTCCTAAACCTATCTGGGAAAAACGCATTCTCAGTTCCATACTGGCACCTGTACAGACAGAGCTCTCCCATCTCACTGCTTGTTAATGTGACCACAAGTCAATGGTTCATGGGCCCTATGATCCTCCTCAGAATCAAACCTAACAGTGATGCTGAAAAGGTGCATTGACCATCCTGCTCCAATCAGACACTAGCACAGAACTTTGGAGACTGCTGTTGTCCATTCCATTCCAGTGATCAGCAGGACTATGGACACCCTTGTGGTATGAACTGGTGGTTCATGACCTGGTTTCCTATCTACTGCCAATAGGATTCCAGTTTGGCTCATATATTCCAGTTTGAACTCATATATCAATTTTATTAAACAAAGAAGCTCTCAAGTATTGTAGCACATAGATCTCACATTTCAAGTACACCACAGTCTCTGAATGTAATGATGTTGGTGATAAAATCCGCAGAGGAATCCCCTCAGGGCACATTTTTCTTAGCTTCTGCTACTATTTACTTCTTAGGGATTAGAGATATACGTGCAGCCTGGTGATTCTGAGAATCCACTAATAGAAGTTTGTCGATGGGCTCACACAGTGCTAAACTGTGGCTCTCCTGTCTGTCTTGATTGTGTATGGTGATGTTGAGTAGACATTTCAAGGATGAATGGTGATCTGTGCCTCAGATGATTTCCAGATCTCCATGAAACCCCATCTTTTCTTTAGGTGTTGTTGGACCTAGCTGTATCAGAGACCACTGATGTGGAAGCAAGTTGATAGACAGCACAACTGATTGACAGTGTCTACAAGCACTCTACCAGGCAAAAATCCAAGCACACTGTAGAGCAGAGGTGACACCAGGTATCCAAAGGACTGTGACAGTTGACGCTGTATCAGTATAGATTCATGTTCTGTAAATGCTTGAGACTGTAGGGCAGGTTACTGAGCCTGGGAATGAAGTAAATAAGGGAAATAATGTATGATCTCAGAACCTACTTTGATTAACATGTACATGCATTGATTTGATTAATGATTTTTATGAAAAGTAATTAATAATACTCTTGACCAAATTACAGGAGTTATACTTATGTGGCAGTGCATTTTGATACATGTCTTACATTCTAAGAGACTGGAACTTCTTCAGAACCACACAGCCTGAGTTAACTATATACATATATACATTATATATATAATGTCATATAACATTAAAGACTATGATATGAAAGGAAATTTCTTTGCCCATTTATTTAGACTTTACCGGTCAAATTCGTATTTATTTTATTTTATTTTATTTTATTTTATTTTATTTTATTTTATTTTATTTTATTTTATTAAAGGCTTCCCAAACAAAGTTCACAGATAGAAGACAGAGACTTTTTTATCATAATGCATAACCACAGTTTACAACCTTTTCTTGTTTTATTAAGGAAGAAACATATCAACAGAGGTGGTCACTGGTAAAGAGATTGTCAAGGTATGATGTCCTAAGTCATCATCACTTTATCACAATTGTAATTTGGAAAAGTTGGCAAAGACCTTGTAGGACTGCATAAAGTGACAGACAAAGGGACTCAGAATGATTATTCTGAGTAAGTCTCCAGGCTGATCTTCTCTGTCATCTCAGTCCCAGGGCAGCTTCCTGCTCCTCAGGGTTTCTGACACACTCAGGATGTGGTTGCAACACTGTGTCTGATACAGTAATAGATGGCAGAGTACTCAGATGTCAGGCTGCTGAGCTCCATGTAGGCTGTGCTGGAGGATTTATCTACAGTCAGTGTGGCCTTGCTCTGGAACTTCTGACTGTAGTTAGTACCACCACTTCCAGGAACAATCTGTCCAATTCACTCCAGGCCCTTTCCAGGCCTCTGCTTCACCCAGTGCATATAGGAGTAGATAAAGTTGTAGCCAGAAGCCTTGCAGGACAACTTCACTGAGGCCCCAGGTGTCCCCAGCTCTGCTCCAGACTGCTGCAGCTGAACCTGGGAGTGGACACCTGTGGGGAGAAACATAGAGTGAATGTCATGTCACCTCAGTCCCTGTTCCCTCTTCATGTTTGAAACAAGAAAGCCCCTTACTTGTAGTGACTGACATAAGGAAGAGAATGTCCAGATCTATCCATTGGTGAGGACCTGTGTCTTCTGTATCTGTGGAGAGGACACTAATCATGCGTTGTTCTGAGGTGTGACTTCCTTGTATTTACCACCACAGACTCAAGTAATTTGCATATTTATGAGCAGGGTACTTCTTAGATAAGGACCTAGACTAGCTGCAGAAGGAGGTAGAGGACACTTGTGTCAGGTAACAGGATGGTAAGGTCCAAGTCCTAACCTATTGAGTAAATACATTCTATACCCCTTCCTTCAGCACCATGAAGAAGCTGTTGTTGCAACAGCAGGGCCTAAGCTCTCAACAGATTTCTGCTTGAGGCAATTGCTCCACTATGTGACAAATTGTCAGATTGATTTACAGGTGGTAATGTGTTAATGATAGTGGTGAGAGGAAATTTCAAAATCTGCTAAATTTTGAGAATTTACAATTTCCTTTCAGATATATACAACTAATATTTGTCATTCCAGAAGGTTGTGTCCAAAAACTCAGTGAAATGAAACAAAGGAAGCATACCTCAGAAATATTTGTATATGTTTATTGCAGCATTATCTAAAATAATTTCTGGAAATAAACATCACACTGTAGGCAGATGGTTGCATCAAGAAGACATGGTTTACATGCAACACAACAGGAATATTTCATCTGAAAAGATAAGGAACTTGTATCACCTTTAGGAAAATCAATGTAACTGGGGATAACTGTATTAATTAAGATTAACCCTGGCCGGGCGGTGGTGGCACACGCCTTTAATCCCAGCACTCGGGAGGCAGAGCCAGGCAGATCTCTGTGAGTTCGAGGCCAGCCTGGGCTACCAAGTGAGTCCCAGGAAAGGCGCAAAGCTACACAGAGAAACCCTGTCTCGAAAAATCAAAAAAAAAAAAAAAAGATTAACCCTGAAACACAGACTTTATATGAGATTCTAAGTAGTTTTTAGATGTTGAATAGGTGCACAGTAGTGTGTATGCAAATACATAACAACATATAAATGAAATTGTCTAGCAGAATACAGGAAAAACAGGAATGTCAAGAAAAGGAAGGGTAGAAGTTATGGGGGAAATATGCACATGTATGATATACAATGAAAATCTGAAACACATATAAAATTGTTATTTTCACTATTCAAATTAAATTTGCTTGTTCTTTGAAATGTTCATTTATGTATGAAATACATTACGATCTCATGAATCCCCAACTATGTCCCTCTGACTCCTTGAGACCTTCCGATAAGTCTCTCT